>NC_030434.2:2656914-2736635 GCF_001660625.3 Ictalurus punctatus | reverse complement strand
CTAATAGGTCCCCTCCCTTTTCCAATTAAGTACATCTGAAACCTTTACGACTGACACCTGTTTCCATTTTGTACAATTAAATACAAGAAATTTTTTTTTTTTTTTTTTTTTTTTTTTTTTAAGTACCATATGTCACTTTGTCTTTTTTCCTACTTTTTTTTTTTTTTTTCCCCCCCAATCGTTTAACATGAATACGTATTCATTCATTCATTCGTTCATTCATTCATTCATTCATTCATTTATTTCCTTCCTTCCTTCCTTCTTCTTTCATTTGACCCTTTGAAAAGGTGCACCGTTCCTGGAGGTACTGCAATACCAGGTCGATGCGTGGAGCGGACGGAGCAAGCCCCTCTTCCAGCTCCTCGCTCTAAAAATCCGTTTAATATAAAGTCCTCGAATGGAGGACGTATCAGGTATTAAACTGATAAGAACAGATACTACACTTGATCTTAGCCAAAAGGCCGAGAAGCGATAACCCGTTATGGCCTCTGGCCTAACGAGCACCAGCTGGCAGAGCCTCCACTCCTGGACGACATGCCTGACCACGCGCTTGAAGACCTTGCGCAGAGAGGATTGAGCAACTAGGCACCACGCCCAACCGACCTTGCATCCCAAAGCCAAACTTCTTCCCTCTCTTACGTTAAACTGTGAAACAAATACAGCTTTGCCTCAGCAAAGCTCACAAAAATAAGTTGAACTCGTCAACGTTCCTCTCCACGGAAATCTTTAGTAAAAGGCGAAAGATTTATGCGTGAATGAAGAGAAACCCGAGCTATACAGGAAGTCAGTCCAGGCCTCCGAAACTCCATCGGAGGCCTAGAAATCCGGTCTAGGGTAGGTTGGCTTGCGCCGGCCCCTTACACCTGCACAGCCTTGATAGCTACAGATGTAGGATTGGTCTAGAGCTGGATGTGGGCTGTGGTTTGTATTAAAACCTAATAGGTCCCCTCCCTTTTCCAATTAAGTACATCTGAAACCTTTACGACTGACACCTGTTCCATTTTGTACAATTAAATACAAGAAATTTTTTTTTTTTTTTTTTTTTTTTTTTTTTAAGTACCATATGTCACTTTGTCTTTTTTCCTACTTTTTTTTTTTTTTTCCCCCCCAATCGTTTAACATGAATACGTATTCATTCATTCATTCGTTCATTCATTCATTCATTCATTCATTTATTTCCTTCCTTCCTTCCTTCTTCTTTCATTTGACCCCTTTGAAAAGGTGCACCGTTCCTGGAGGTACTGCAATACCAGGTCGATGCGTGGAGCGGACGGAGCAAGCCCCTCTTCCAGCTCCTCGCTCTAAAAATCCGTTTAATATAAAGTCCTCGAATGGAGGACGTATCAGGTATTAAACTGATAAGAACAGATACTACACTTGATCTTAGCCAAAAGGCCGAGAAGCGATAACCCGTTATGGCCTCTGGCCTAACGAGCACCAGCTGGCAGAGCCTCCACTCCTGGACGACATGCCTGACCACGCGCTTGAAGACCTTGCGCAGAGAGGATTGAGCAACTAGGCACCACGCCCAACCGACCTTGCATCCCAAAGCCAAACTTCTTCCCTCTCTTACGTTAAACTGTGAAACAAATACAGCTTTGCCTCAGCAAAGCTCACAAAAATAAGTTGAACTCGTCAACGTTCCTCTCCACGGAAATCTTTAGTAAAAGGCGAAAGATTTATGCGTGAATGAAGAGAAACCCGAGCTATACAGGAAGTCAGTCCAGGCCTCCGAAACTCCATCGGAGGCCTAGAAATCCGGTCTAGGGTAGGTTGGCTTGCGCCGGCCCCTTACACCTGCACAGCCTTGATAGCTACAGATGTAGGATTGGTCTAGAGCTGGATGTGGGCTGTGGTTTGTATTAAAACCTAATAGGTCCCCTCCCTTTTCCAATTAAGTACATCTGAAACCTTTACGACTGACACCTGTTCCATTTTGTACAATTAAATACAAGAAATTTTTTTTTTTTTTTTTTTTTTTTTTTTTTTAAGTACCATATGTCACTTTGTTTTTTTCCTACTTTTTTTTTTTTTTTCCCCCCCAATCGTTTAACATGAATACGTATTCATTCATTCATTCGTTCATTCATTCATTCATTCATTTATTTATTTATTTCCTTCCTCCCTTCCTTCCTTCTTCTTTCATTTGACCCCTTTGAAAAGGTGCACCGTTCCTGGAGGTACTGCAATACCAGGTCGATGCGTGGAGCGGACGGAGCAAGCCCCTCTTCCAGCTCCTCGCTCTAAAAATCCGTTTAATATAAAAGTCCTCAGAATGGAGGACGTATCAGGTATTAAACTGATAAGAACAGATTTTTCTTTCGAAAAAAATTTTATTGTCACTTTTTTCTTTTTTTCATATCCACAGTGTACACAGTTTTTTCCTTCTCAGTTTATAGACATTTTTTTTAAATAAATAAATAAACTTGGGTAAAACAATTTCTTATTTTAAAAACTGTTTAAAGGAAAAATAAATAAATACATCAATTGTGTGTGTAAAAAAACTATGAATAAAAGTGTCCATAAAATCGTTTCGTTTTTAAAAACAGTTAAATAAATCGATTGATTAATAAAAAGGCAAACACATATCTTTATATAAAACACACAAAATAAAAAACCACTTAAGGCTCTTCTCTTTTCCAAGATCGGGGGTGAGTCCTTACCAAGGGCGCCCATCACACTGCTCTCCAGCCACGGCCGAGGCCCGTCACTTCCGGTGCCCAGAGGAGATCCTCTACCCTCCGGCTCGCTGCTCCCGTAGCCTTTGCAGGTGAGGGCGCATCTACGAGCGGCCAGGGTCAGTGGCGGCCGGGACCTTTCTCGTGCAACCCCGGCCCCCTCCTCCGAATGTCGCCGCGCGGTACCCCCTGCAGCGTGGACTTTGCCATCTGCTCGCTCGCGTGGAGGGGCACCGTCACGCGTTTCCCCACCAGCAGGTTTCTGGTGGTCCAGATGGCATCCTTCACGGCGTTGAAGGTGAGCCAGAGCGTGGTGAACCTCTGCGCCGTTAGGCCCTTCGAGCCTGGGCCCACCCCGAGGATGGCGAGCTTGTAGTCCATCTGGACCCCACCTGCCGGCAGGCACGGGAAATACAGGGGGCCGGTCGTGGTCCACTGGTCCCGGCGCGGCGCCGCACTCCCATAAGAGGTGTCGCACGGTCTCCGGCGCGTTGCATCCGGGTCGTGGGCAGATGGGGTTGGAGCCCATGCCCCGGGAGTGCATGACCGCCCTGACCGGGAGAATCTCATGGGCCACCATCCATGACAGGTCCTTGTGCCTGTTCTGAAGAGCAGGGTGGGCGGCGTTCCTCCAAACTTGTTTGGCCTCACTTAGAGTGAGGCCGGGGACTGGACTCACAGGTTCCCGATCCTGAACGAGAGAGAGAAGAGACCTGTGGTTAGTTAAAACTGAAACATCTTCTCTTCTAAAACATTTTTCTTTAAAAATTTCTTAATAAAATCATGTTCTATGGACAAGTTAAAAGACACAGGCGTTTTAAGGTCTACTGGTAAAATCTTTAGGCTTCGCAGGTACGACCCCATCCAGAAACGGGTCATGGCCGCTGTCTTGCTTTCTCTGGACGGGGCCACGGCGTACGCGATGTGGAGGGGCGGTGAATCGGCTGCCTAAAAACAAGTGGGGGTCCGGGAGGCCTTTTCCGCCGTTTTCCGGTCTCTTCTTCACGACCTCCCTCTTCACTCTCTCCCACTTGGACCCCCAGACGAAGTAAAACACCGCCCTCTCCAGATCTAAAAGAAAGTTTCGCGGGGGACTAAAAACAGAACACACAGTAACATCAAAGGTAAAATCACTGCTTAAAAATTAAAACTTTACCTTCGAATTGTCAGCTGTCTTAGTCCCCAAAAGCCCAGTTTCTGCCTGACTTTCCCTAACACGTCGGCCCAGTTTCCCCGTCCTCCACCCTCTTTGTCAAATTTTACACCTAAAATCCGTAGGTCGGTTTAAAAACCAATTCCAGTCCGCCTGTGTCCACGCTACCCCACGGCCCGAAGAGCTGGGCCTCGGACTTGCTCCTGTTGAGCTTGGCGCCCGAGGCTCGACCGTACCAGTCAGTCAAGGTCCATTGCTCTTCGCATGGATAAAACGTCTGTGGCTAAAAGGGTTACGTCGTCCATAGTATAAAACGCACGTTGCTGTCAGTCCACCCGTCCCAGGCACTTCAAGTCCTTTGATCCATTTATCCCTTCTCAAGATCTGTGCCAGTGGCTCGATACAAGCCACATACAGGAGGGGAGATAAAGGACACCCCTGACGGACGCCACTGCGGATATCACCGCCTTGGACACATGCCCGTTACCAACATTCTACTGATTATACCCTTATATAGTAATCCACCCAGGCTATAAACCTATCAGGGAACCCCATTTTGTCCAGTACCTGAAACAGGAACTGATGCGAGACTCGGTCAAATGCTTTTCAAATCTACGGTTCAGGACCGCTAGCCGGATGTTTCTGTCTCTCGCGTAACAGATGACGTCTCTGATCAGTACCAGGCTGTCGGTGATCTTCCTCCCTGGCACAGCGCATGCTTGATCCGGGTGGATCACGTCCTCTAAAACGGTCGACATACGTGCAGATAAGGTCTTGCTAAAAAGTTTACAATCGAAATTTAAAAGCGTGATGGGTCTCCAGTTCCTGAGGTCTGTCTTGTCGCCTTTCTTGTGTAGAAGCGACACTATCCCTGTTCTAAAGCTGTCTGGGAGTCTGTCCAAGGTCTCAATTCGTTAAAAACAGTGAGTAAGTCATGTGCTAAAATATCCCAGAAAGTCAGATAAAATTCTAGGGGAGTCCATCCATTCCTGGGGACTTCCCCCTTTTAAAACCTTTTAAAGAATTTTGTATTTCTAAAACCGTAAAATCCTGGGATAAAAGCACGGCTTCACTGTGACCTTGTTTTCTAAAAAGGCCTAAAACTTCTTCCAAGGTATCTTTATGTACGTATTTTTTCGCTGTATAGATTGCTATAAAATTCTTCCACCCCACCTAAAATCTCGTCCGTTGTTTTTAGGTCCCTCCCTCCATCTTTTATTGCGGTAATTGTACCTCCCTTTGAACAATCTTTTTAAAAAAAATACCTTGTACATTTTTCCCCTTCTTCAATCTCCTCTCTCTGCTTCTTAAAAATGACCCCCTTGTTTTGTATATCCGATAAAACACGCATTTCTTCTTTTACTTCTTTAATCTCCTCAGTAAAATCCATACCACAGTTAAAAAGGTTAAAATATCTCTGCAGTCGTTTTTGCAGTCCCATCATGCATCTTCTTTCCTTATTTTTCTTTTCTTTCCCTACCCTCTTAAAAAAACTCCCTGTCCGTTTTTTTACCATCTCCCACCACTGTGCTCGTGATTCATAAAAGTCCTGGAGGGACTGCCATTGGCTGAACTGCTCCCTATACTCTCTGACTACTTCTTTATCTTCTAACACCGAGCAGTTCAGCCTCCACAGCCCTCCTCCTACCGTCACACCAGTGGACAGTGACAGGGTGCAGGACAGCATCATGTGGTCAGAAAAGAAGAGAGGGGTCAGTGTAGCATCGGTCGGCGGGCAGTCCCGTGTAAAAACATAGTCGATCCGAGAGGCTCTGGTGCCATCACCACTGAACCAGGTGAAGCCCTCCTCTCTTTGATGCAACGTTTTAAAACAGTCGACTAGTTTAAAATCTTTAACTAATCTTTGGAGTAAAACCGATGTTTTGTCTACTACGCACTCCCCTGTTACCCTTTTCCTATCCTTAGCTGTTAAAATACAATTAAAATCCCCTGCTACGATTAAAGGAAGCCTCCCTAGCATGTGGGACTGCAGGTCTTCTAAAAGTTCATACCTTTCATTTTTTTCCGTAAAACCATACACATTAAGAACAGTAAAATCCCTATCTAAAAAGGTCAGATTGGCTAAGAGTGCCCGTCCATCTCTCACCACTGTGCTGCCCTTCACCGCGATGTTGGGGTTATTTATTAAAATGGCGACACCATCACATTATTAAAATTGGAACCACTCCACAACGAGGGGTCCCGGGGGTCCACACATCTTCCCATTTCCTATAATTATATAAAAAGGGCAGAGCACATTCTTGTAATAAATCACATCTGACTTAAAAGATTTAAAAGGGATAATACACTCTGTGCTCTCAGGGTGGACCTCACACTTCTCACATTGATGGTAGAGATTGTGAGGGCCATGAGCAGTATGGTAAAAAGGTATAAAACAGTGTTAAAAACATGCAGAGACAACGTTAAAAACAAATTTAAAGGGATATTATTTCTTGTGACACTTGCTCTTCCTTTATCTCAGTGGGCCTGGGTTCAGGAGGGCAAGTGTCTGCTGCCGCACGGGCCGCGGAGGCAACCTCTCGCGGCTCCTTTGGCGACGATGTTCTCAGCTGGAGGTGCAAGAACGAAACCTCATTTGGGGGCTCTGAGGGCCATAAGCGGTTCAGTTCTTCCGAGGAAGAACTGTCCCGCCTATGCTCTGCCCTCAGTTTCTTCTCCTCTGTTACTAACAGAGGAGATCCCGCAGGTCTTTTCTGCACCTGAGCATTCGGGAGAGGACTGTCTGACTCACTCTCCCCAGATACCACACTTAACTCTGAAACTGTCTCCATGGAGGAAGCCGTCCCTTCCTCCCCTTCCGCCATTTCCTGTACTTTATTTTGCGGGGAGGGGGGGGCTTCCTCCCTCTGGTTTGCTGACTCCGCCCCTAAGGCCGCCCCACTTACCCGTATCTGCTCAGGCCCCGAAGCTGACGGGAGAGTTGATTTTCCCGCCAAAACCGCCGGGCCCGCCTCCTTCTCCGTTGTTTGTTCTGTTGTTGCGTTTGTGGGGCGGCCATCTTGTTGCTTTTCAGTTTGTTGGCAAAGCTCTTGGGGCAATCTCTGTAGAGGTGGTTTGTCTCTCCACACAGATTGCACCGTCTGCCAATGGTGCACTCATCAAAAACGTGACCAATTTCTCTACATTTTCCACAAATTATTTCCTGGCACGCGTCGGCTAGATGTCCCATCCTCCCACACTTACGGCAGAGTTTTGGGCATCCCCTGGTAATGGATGTAGCCTCTGTTCTCTCCCAACACAATCATAGAAGGCAGATGTCTCAGGCCCTGGTAGCCCCCAGCGTCTTCCCATTGTTTAATGGGGATCCGCCAGGAACAATTCCAGATGCCGTCCTCATCCAACACTTTGACTGGTTGTCCGCGAACAGTGCAAAAATCTACCCAGCCATACGCAAATATCATCTCCAGTCACCGTTTCATTAAACATCCTAACAATCACAGTTTTAAGTGAATTGTCAGAAGTTTCTCCACGGTGAACATGGAGAAATGGGCCTTACAACCGTCAAACCGTTGCCAGAAATCATTTAGCAGAGAAGCGGTCCTAAAACTAACATCAAATCCTTTGTTCAGGGGCAGAGTCACGAGACAGTTCAGTTCGTCGGGTTTGAACCAAGAGATTTCTGGATTAGCTTCCTGGAGAAATCAAGCCGTGACATCCCCAGGAGCTTTCCATCCACCTCTTTAAACAAAAAGCGCACGCTGTGGTGCCTCCTCATGCCGGCACGAGCAGCCGACATTTTGGAGGCACCACTAGCCTATAAATAAATAAATAAATAAATAAATAAATAAATATAAGTAAAACAAAATACAAAACTAAACGAAATAAATATTTTTTAAACGAAAAAAAGGGAAAAAATTAAATAAATTAATGAATTTGTACTTACACCTTCGCAGATTCACTGGCACGATGTTCCACTCGCCTAGAGAAGCTGAAAACAAAAGGGTCCGCACGAATTCTCTCTTTGGATGGTTGTGTCCAAATCATAAGGGATTAAGGGCAATTGCCACCAAAGAGCCGATCGCTGTCTCACCCGAATTGATCTTAGCCAAAAGGCCGAGAAGCGATAACCCGTTATGGCCTCTGGCCTAACGAGCACCAGCTGGCAGAGCCTCCACTCCTGGACGACATGCCTGACCACGCGCTTGAAGACCTTGCGCAGAGAGGATTGAGCAACTAGGCACCACGCCCAACCGACCTTGCATCCCAAAGCCAAACTTCTTCCCTCTCTTACGTTAAACTGTGAAACAAATACAGCTTTGCCTCAGCAAAGCTCACAAAAATAAGTTGAACTCGTCAACGTTTCCTCTCCACGGAAATCTTTAGTAAAAGGCGAAAGATTTATGCGTGAATGAAGAGAAACCCGAGCTATACAGGAAGTCAGTCCAGGCCTCCGAAACTCCATCGGAGGCCTAGAAATCCGGTCTAGGGTAGGTTGGCTTGCGCCGGCCCCTTACACCTGCACAGCCTTGATAGCTACAGATGTAGGATTGGTCTAGAGCTGGATGTGGGCTGTGGTTTGTATTAAAACCTAATAGGTCCCCTCCCTTTTCCAATTAAGTACATCTGAAACCTTTACGACTGACACCTGTTCCATTTTGTACAATTAAATACAAGAAATTTTTTTTTTTTTTTTTTTTTTTTTAAGTAGCCATATGTCACTTTGTCTTTTTTCCTACTTTTTTTTTTTTTTCCCCCCCAATCGTTTAACATGAATACGTATTCATTCATTCATTCGTTCATTCATTCATTCATTCATATTCATTTATTTCCTTCCTTCCTTCCTTCTTCTTTCATTTGACCCTTTGAAAAGGTGCACCGTTCCTGGAGGTACTGCAATACCAGGTCGATGCGTGGAGCGGACGGAGCAAGCCCCTCTTCCAGCTCCTCGCTCTAATAAAATCCGTTTAATATAAAGTCCTCGAATGGAGGACGTATCAGGTATTAAACTGATAAGAACAGATACTACACTTGATCTTAGCCAAAAGGCCGAGAAGCGATAACCCGTTATGGCCTCTGGCCTAACGAGCACCAGCTGGCAGAGCCTCCACTCCTGGACGACATGCCTGACCACGCGCTTTGAAGACCTTGCGCAGAGAGGATTGAGCAACTAGGCACCACGCCCAACCGACCTTGCATCCCAAAGCCAAACTTCTTCCCTCTCTTACGTTAAACTGTGAAACAAATACAGCTTTGCCTCAGCAAAGCTCACAAAAATAAGTTGAACTCGTCAACGTTCCTCTCCACGGAAATCTTTAGTAAAAGGCGAAAGATTTATGCGTGAATGAAGAGAAACCCGAGCTATACAGGAAGTCAGTCCAGGCCTCCGAAACTCCATCGGAGGCCTAGAAATCCGGTCTAGGGTAGGTTGGCTTGCGCCGGCCCCTTACACCTGCACAGCCTTGATAGCTACAGATGTAGGATTGGTCTAGAGCTGGATGTGGGCTGTGGTTTGTATTAAAACCTAATAGGTCCCCTCCCTTTTCCAATTAAGTACATCTGAAACCTTTACGACTGACACCTGTTCCATTTTGTACAATTAAATACAAGAAATTTTTTTTTTTTTTTTTTTTTTTTTTTTAAGTACCATATGTCACTTTGTCTTTTTTCCTACTTTTTTTTTTTTTTTTCCCCCCCAATCGTTTAACATGAATACGTATTCATTCATTCATTCGTTCATTCATTCATTCATTCATTCATTTATTTCCTTCCTTCCTTCCTTCTTCTTTCATTTGACCCCTTTGAAAAGGTGCACCGTTCCTGGAGGTACTGCAATACCAGGTCGATGCGTGGAGCGGACGGAGCAAGCCCCTCTTCCAGCTCCTCGCTCTAAAAATCCGTTTAATATAAAGTCCTCGAATGGAGGACGTATCAGGTATTAAACTGATAAGAACAGATACTACACTTGATCTTAGCCAAAAGGCCGAGAAGCGATAACCCGTTATGGCCTCTGGCCTAACGAGCACCAGCTGGCAGAGCCTCCACTCCTGGACGACATGCCTGACCACGCGCTTGAAGACCTTGCGCAGAGAGGATTGAGCAACTAGGCACCACGCCCAACCGACCTTGCATCCCAAAGCCAAACTTCTTCCCTCTCTTACGTTAAACTTGAAACAAATACAGCTTTGCCTCAGCAAAGCTCACAAAAATAAGTTGAACTCGTCAACGTTCCTCTCCACGGAAATCTTTAGTAAAAGGCGAAAGATTTATGCGTGAATGAAGAGAAACCCGAGCTATACAGGAAGTCAGTCCAGGCCTCCGAAACTCCATCGGAGGCCTAGAAATCCGGTCTAGGGTAGGTTGGCTTGCGCCGGCCCCTTACACCTGCACAGCCTTGATAGCTACAGATGTAGGATTGGTCTAGAGCTGGATGTGGGCTGTGGTTTGTATTAAAACCTAATAGGTCCCCTCCCTTTTCCAATTAAGTACATCTGAAACCTTTACGACTGACACCTGTTCCATTTTGTACAATTAAATACAAGAAATTTTTTTTTTTTTTTTTTTTTTTTTTTAAGTACCATATGTCACTTTGTCTTTTTTCCTACTTTTTTTTTTTTTTTCCCCCCCAATCGTTTAACATGAATACGTATTCATTCATTCATTCGTTCATTCATTCATTCATTCATTCATTTATTTCCTTCCTTCCTTCCTTCTTCTTTCATTTGACCCCTTTGAAAAGGTGCACCGTTCCTGGAGGTACTGCAATACCAGGTCGATGCGTGGAGCGGACGGAGCAAGCCCCTCTTCCAGCTCCTCGCTCTAAAAATCCGTTAATATAAAGTCCTCGAATGGAGGACGTATCAGGTATTAAACTGATAAGAACAGATACTACACTTGATCTTAGCCAAAAGGCCGAGAAGCGATAACCCGTTATGGCCTCTGGCCTAACGAGCACCAGCTGGCAGAGCCTCCACTCCTGGACGACATGCCTGACCACGCGCTTGAAGACCTTGCGCAGAGAGGATTGAGCAACTAGGCACCACGCCCAACCGACCTTGCATCCCAAAGCCAAACTTCTTCCCTCTCTTACGTTAAACTGTGAAACAAAATACAGCTTTGCCTCAGCAAAGCTCACAAAAATAAGTTGAACTCGTCAACGTTCCTCTCCACGGAAATCTTTAGTAAAAGGCGAAAGATTTATGCGTGAATGAAGAGAAACCCGAGCTATACAGGAAGTCAGTCCAGGCCTCCGAAACTCCATCGGAGGCCTAGAAATCCGGTCTAGGGTAGGTTGGCTTGCGCCGGCCCCTTACACCTGCACAGCCTTGATAGCTACAGATGTAGGATTGGTCTAGAGCTGGATGTGGCTGTGGTTTGTATTAAAACCTAATAGGTCCCCTCCCTTTTCCAATTAAGTACATCTGAAACCTTTACGACTGACACCTGTTCCATTTTGTACAATTAAATACAAGAAATTTTTTTTTTTTTTTTTTTTTTTTTTTTTAAGTACCATATGTCACTTTGTCTTTTTTCCTACTTTTTTTTTTTTTTTCCCCCCCAATCGTTTAACATGAATACGTATTCATTCATTCATTCGTTCATTCATTCATTCATTCATTCATTTATTTCCTTCCTTCCTTCCTTCTTCTTTCATTTGACCCCTTTGAAAAGGTGCACCGTTCCTGGAGGTACTGCAATACCAGGTCGATGCGTGGAGCGGACGGAGCAAGCCCCTCTTCCAGCTCCTCGCTCTAAAAATCCGTTTAATATAAAGTCCTCGAATGGAGGACGTATCAGGTATTAAACTGATAAGAACAGATTTTTTTTTTTTTTTTTTTTTTTTATTACAAAACCCATTCACAATTTCACCTCCACACTTCCATAAGACATTGTGTTTCCTCATACATATGTCCATAGTCCTTGTGTGCTAGTGTCTGTACAGTTCCCAACAGGTTGGGGGTGAAAAGGTCAAACAAACAAAGTACCCCCTCCCTACCATGCCATATAACTGCAAGCCTTGGTAACCGCTAACTAACCCATAACTTAGAACATTTCAATACCCATGAAAACCGGCAGGAATGAAAACAAGGCCTTTTCCACGAAACAAAAACTAAAAAAAACTAAAAACCAAACTACAATTACTGTTATTTAACAAAAGCAATCCTGTCACCTGAAAATACCCTTTCGAAACCTTTCTTATACTAAAATCTGTCTTGTCCCATTAGCGGGGGTTCCCTTTCTGTTATCCTGTAGAACCGCTTTCCTAATCCCCCCATCCCTTCCCCCCCCCCCCCCAATCCCCTGGCATAGACTACATTTGGCATGAGGGTCTCCCTTTTCAGTGCCAAAACCCGGGAACGGGGTTGCCAACAGGGCCCGTAAGCATGCTCTACCCCACCCCCTCCCTGGGAGCACCTGTCTGGCTTCTCCCCGCCTCTCCGTACCTTCGCCAAGCTTCCTGTCTCTCCCCCAACCATCGTACTCTGCCTAGGAAACTGCGGAAAACGGCGCCCGGCTCCATCCTAGGCTTCATCGCTCGTAAGCACTTTCCCCTCCATCCCCAAACTGCTCTCTTCCCCTCTGAAACAACTTCCCACACCATCTTACGCTTCTCTGGGTCCAAGGCTTCCAAGCCCTCCCCAAACCTTATCAAGTTGTTATTCAAGGGTACATTAGGGCCTTTTCTCCACCACTCCTTAACCAGTCCCCAAAACACTTGTGTGCAGGGACACGTCCAAAACACATGCTCTACCGTCTCTTCCTGTCCACACCCTACCGGACATAGGGGGGTCCTGGCACACCCGAAGCGATACAGGCGCTCCCTTACAGGGAGGCGGCCCAAAGCCCCTAACCAATTTAGGTCCCTTGCCTCCCCCTCCAAGAAGGCTGGCTGGAGGGCCTCCCAACTAACCTCCCGCCCCACGATGGACCGAGTGGAGGGGACCCTCTGGTTTTGCATGAATAGGTCATAGAGGCGCCTGTGATTATGTACCAGGCCACCTTCTAGGCATCCCGGGTTCTGTTCCAAGACCTGCGCCATGCGCTCGTAGTGCCATGGTCTTTCCAGGGTCCATGGGCTTGACCGCGCCAGAGGAGCTAGGCTCCTCAAGGGGAAGCCCAGCCAATATCTGGCAAAGCATGAAGCTAGATGTTTTGGAGGATGGATAACTAGCTCCGCATGGAAAGCTATCAGTATAGCCATAGTCTTCCAGAGGAGATTTGGAACCCCTCTTCCCCCTTTTGCTATTGGCTGGCACATAAGTGCTCTCTGCACTAGCTCTGTCCTCCCCCCCCAGATAAAGTTAAAGACCGCTCTTTCTAAACTGGACCCCCCTGCAAGTGGGCATGGAAACACCTTGGCTGTATGGACGAGCCTGGACAAGATGTCCGTTTTTATGACGAGCGCTCGTCCGTTAATCGACAGCCTTCTTGTCTCCCATAGCGCAAGGCGCTGCTGCACCTTCTTTAGCACATTGGCCCAATTCCTGGCACCACTGGCTGAATGGAAAAAATTAACGCCTAGGATCTTTATCCCCTCTGGGCATACAGAGTAGCCACCCCAAGCACTTGACCTGCCCCGCCAGGATCCACACGGCATTACCCTGGACTTCTCCGAGTTCACCAGAGCTCCAGAGGCATGGCAGTAGGACCTCAGGTGGGACTCTACCCTGTGGAAGTCCTTCTCTTCTGTTACAAAGAGAGTCAGGTCATCCGCATAAACCGAAACTAAGGCTCTTCGCCCTCCCCCCCCAGGGACATGGCACCCTGCTAGTCTTTGATCTGCTCGCAGGCTAGCCACTAGCGGCTCAATTGCCAATACGTATAGCAGCGGGGAGAGTGGACACCCTTGCCTCACCCCACCCGCCTGCCTCACTGGCCTCGACAAGAACCCATTGACGCAAACCCTACTTGCCACCTCCTCATACAACAGCTTCACCCCCCTTATAAACCTTGGCCCAAAGCTTAACTTCTTGAGCACTGCAAAAGGAAAGCATGGCCCACCCGGTCAAACGCCTTTTCCTGGTCCAGGCTCAGCAAGGCTAAGGGCTGGCTTTGCTCCTTCGCCTTGGTCAGGACATCTCGGATCAGGCATAAATTTAGGGCACACGTCCGGCCCTGCACGCCGCATGTCTGGTCCGGGTGGATGATGAGACTCATCACTTTCCCCATCCTCAATGTGATGGCCTTTGCTAGGATTTTATAATCCGTCGTTAGGAGCGTAATAGGCCGCCAATTCGCTAGATTTGTCCGATCTCCTTTCTTATACAGCAGGGAAATGCACCCCATCCTCATTGAGGGGGTAAGGCATCCCCGCTCCATCCTCTCCTTATATACCTCCAGCAAATCTGGCCCTATCATGTCCCAAAAGGTAGAGTAAAACTCTACTGGCAGCCCATCTAGCCCCGGCGCTGAACCGTGTTTCAGTGAACGCATGGCCTCCTCGATCTCTTGGAGAGACAAGTCTGCTTCCAGGATCGTGCATTCTCTATCCGGAAGCTTAGTAGTAAGGTTTTGCAGCATCCTATCTTGCTCATCCCCTTCCTGGCCCCTCTTGCAGAAAAGTGTCTCATAAAACTCTGCAGCCGCTTCCAACATTGCAGCGGTGGTTTTCACTACCCTGCCTCTATGCAGCAATCCTTCGATGCGAGACCTCTTCTGCCTTGCCCGTACTGCCTGAAAAAAGTACCTGGACTGGGCGCTCCCCCTCTACCATCTCCTGAGCCCCTGCCATTATCGAAAAGGCTTTGGCCTGTCTCTCAAAAAAACCACGGATCTGGGCCTTGGCCTCCTCATACCGATTCCATGCCACAGACTTCCCCGACTGCCAGTTTTGTGCCCAGGTTCTGCAGCTCCTCTGAGGCTGCCTGGATCTCTTCCCGCTCCCCCCTGACTTTCTCCTTCGCCCATTCCCTACAGAACACCGCAATGCGTGCCTTCACCCCTTCCCACCAATCCCCCCAAGTGGACCACCCTACCCTCATGGCCCGCCATCCTTTAAGCACTGCACGGAAAACCTCGCAAAAGGTCTTATCCTGCAGTAGACTTGTATTAAGCCGCCAAAAATTCCGGCCTCTACTATGCTCACTTAGGGTCACCTTGACCCCAACAATGTTATGGTCAGAGGCCCATGTGGGAATATTTACACACTCCCCCACCTTCTGCCCTCTGGGAACGAACAGGTAGTCAAGCCTAGACCGATGTCCTCGGGAATTGCTCCACGTGAAACTCGGCTCACTTGTTCCTGCCACCTTATTGGCATCCACCAGGTGGAAAGCATTGCAGAGGGTCCGCAACTCCAGACTCCCCTCTGTTGCCATGGCTGCATCTAGGGAGATATTAAAGTCCCCACCCAGGAGCACCAGTCTGTTGGTAAAGCAGACATGCTCCAGGGCCCTGAAGAACTCCCCCCGCGTCCCACCCGCGCAAGGTGCATAGACATTTATAAGTCTGAGGGCGACCCCCCGCCACCTACAGTCGACACACAGGGCCCTCCCCGGTACTACGCTTACCGATGCCTCTATTATCGTGTCCCACCCTTTAAACAAAATCCCCACCCATCTTCTTTCACATTACCCACACCCCACACCGAAAGTCCATTTCCCCAATCCTTTCTAAATGCGGTTACATCTTCTCTATCTTTCAGGTGACATTCTTGCAAAAACATAATATCAAAAGCCACATACTTAAGGGACAAAAACAAACCTCTCCTCTTTGTGGGGTTCTTCAGTCCCCTCACATTTAGAGTGCAGATCTTCATGTTCTGTGATTATCTGTATTGCTTCCATAAACCAACCAGGCCCGGAAAGGAAGACCGGCCTTACATTCTGTCCCTTGCAAGGGGGGGCCCCCTCCCTCTGCCTGCCCCCCTCATCCCTGTAGTCATTTTGTACCTCTCCTCCTCCCATCCTAAAAAGGGGAGAGCAGATGGTGAAGGGTCTGCTTCCATTGGGTGTTGCTCCTGCTCCTCCTTGTCCGTCGGTAGCTCGGAATTCCCCATATCCTCTACGTTGTTGTTAGGCTGTGTCTCTTGGAAGCGGAATCTCCTTTCCAGCTCGGCATCCTCGTCTTCCCTGGGAAAAAGGTCGCTTCGCTGCTCCTTTTGTCCCATCTGGGAGTCTGCTGTTTCCTCTACAGTGCAATTTGCCCAGTCTATCTGCTCATCAGAGTCCCCACAACTCCCACTCTCTGCCAGTGACCAGTCTTTCAGGGCTGCTCCATGGCAGACATTCTGGGCCCACACTCCGGCTGCCACCGGGGGGCTTCCCCCCCCACTCTCCATTTTCTGACCATCCCCTTCTTTTCCATCGTCCCACTCTTTTGCTCTCCGCTTTTGCTTTCTTTTCTCCTGACCCTTCTCCTGGTCCGAGTTCTGTCCCAGGTGGCTCTCCACCCTTTCCGCCTGGCTCTCTCCACATGGTTCTGTGGGTCCTACTTGGAAGCTTGGAAAACGTTGCCCGCCCTCTTTCTCTACCTCCAGTAGCTCTGCATGCTCTTCCGCTTCTGGAGAGAGCTTCCTTGTCTCCACGCCGGGGCTTTTCCCCCCTCCACCCTGCACGTCCTCCTGGGAGAAGAGGTCTGCAAAGGTTTTCCTCCTTAATGCACAGCTCCTGTAGAGGTGATCTTCTCCTCCACAAAGGCTGCACTTCTTGGGGGCCCTGCATTCCGTTGACTCATGCTCCTGAGAGCCACAGAAGCGACACTTGCTGTTATTACAAACAGATTTTGTATGCCCAGCTGTTCCACATTTCCGGCAGGTTACTGGCTGCCCAGGATAAAAGAGGAAGCCTCTATGAGGCCCGATGGCAAAGGACCCCGGAGGCTGTACAACCCCTCCAGGAGCTGTTGGCTCTGGACGGAAACGCACCAGGTATTTCCTCCTTCCGTTCCAGATCCCAAAGGCATTACAGATTTTCTGACCCCCCTCCACCTTTAAACAATATCTCTGTAGAAAATGTCTGATATCGCTCTCCTCCACAAAGGGGTTGTACATGTGCACTGTCACTGGTACGTCCTCCCAGATATAAAGGGCTCTTACCTTTAGGCCTCGTAGGGCAGGGTGCTGCAAATTCCTCTCCCAGGTTGCCACAAAGTCCAGACAGGATGTCATTTCCCCAAAGGTTATATCCATGAAACCAGCATGCGCAAAGTCCTGCAAGCACAGAACCGATGTGGTCTGCTGCTTCATTACTCCTTGCAATACCTCTTTCACCAGGTGCTCCACCTTGAATCTTGCCCTTTCTGCTTGACTTGCATCTTTCAGGAGCTCCACCCTCACAGAATTTCTCAGCCGCGCCACTCGGACCGGCCCACTCGCGTCGACTTCCGGCATCTTGATAAGAACAGATACTACACTTGATCTTAGCCAAAAGGCCGAGAAGCGATAACCCGTTATGGCCTCTGGCCTAACGAGCACCAGCTGGCAGAGCCTCCACTCCTGGACGACATGCCTGACCACGCGCTTGAAGACCTTGCGCAGAGAGGATTGAGCAACTAGGCACCACGCCCAACCGACCTTGCATCCCAAAGCCAAACTTCTTCCCTCTCTTACGTTAAACTGTGAAACAAATACAGCTTTGCCTCAGCAAAGCTCACAAAAATAAGTTGAACTCGTCAACGTTCCTCTCCACGGAAATCTTTAGTAAAAGGCGAAAGATTTATGCGTGAATGAAGAGAAACCCGAGCTATACAGGAAGTCAGTCCAGGCCTCCGAAACTCCATCGGAGGCCTAGAAATCCGGTCTAGGGTAGGTTGGCTTGCGCCGGCCCCTTACACCTGCACAGCCTTGATAGCTACAGATGTAGGATTGGTCTAGAGCTGGATGTGGGCTGTGGTTTGTATTAAAACCTAATAGGTCCCCTCCCTTTTCCAATTAAGTACATCTGAAACCTTTACGACTGACACCTGTTCCATTTTGTACAATTAAATACAAGAAATTTTTTTTTTTTTTTTTTTTTTTTTTTAAGTACCATATGTCACTTTGTCTTTTTTCCTACTTTTTTTTTTTTTTTCCCCCCCAATCGTTTAACATGAATACGTATTCATTCATTCATTCGTTCATTCATTCATTCATTCATTCATTTATTTCCTTCCTTCCTTCCTTCTTCTTTCATTTGACCCCTTTGAAAAGGTGCACCGTTCCTGGAGGTACTGCAATACCAGGTCGATGCGTGGAGCGGACGGAGCAAGCCCCTCTTCCAGCTCCTCGCTCTAAAAATCCGTTTAATATAAAGTCCTCGAATGGAGGACGTATCAGGTATTAAACTGATAAGAACAGATACTACACTTGATCTTAGCCAAAAGGCCGAGAAGCGATAACCCGTTATGGCCTCTGGCCTAACGAGCACCAGCTGGCAGAGCCTCCACTCCTGGACGACATGCCTGACCACGCGCTTGAAGACCTTGCGCAGAGAGGATTGAGCAACTAGGCACCACGCCCAACCGACCTTGCATCCCAAAGCCAAACTTCTTCCCTCTCTTACGTTAAACTGTGAAACAAATACAGCTTTGCCTCAGCAAAGCTCACAAAAATAAGTTGAACTCGTCAACGTTCCTCTCCACGGAAATCTTTAGTAAAAGGCGAAAGATTTATGCGTGAATGAAGAGAAACCCGAGCTATACAGGAAGTCAGTCCAGGCCTCCGAAACTCCATCGGAGGCCTAGAAATCCGGTCTAGGGTAGGTTGGCTTGCGCCGGCCCCTTACACCTGCACAGCCTTGATAGCTACAGATGTAGGATTGGTCTAGAGCTGGATGTGGGCTGTGGTTTGTATTAAAACCTAATAGGTCCCCTCCCTTTTCCAATTAAGTACATCTGAAACCTTTACGACTGACACCTGTTCCATTTTGTACAATTAAATACAAGAAATTTTTTTTTTTTTTTTTTTTTTTTTTTTTAAGTACCATATGTCACTTTGTCTTTTTTCCTACTTTTTTTTTTTTTTCCCCCCAATCGTTTAACATGAATACGTATTCATTCATTCATTCGTTCATTCATTCATTCATTCATTCATTTATTTCCTTCCTTCCTTCCTTCTTCTTTCATTTGACCCCTTTGAAAAGGTGCACCGTTCCTGGAGGTACTGCAATACCAGGTCGATGCGTGGAGCGGACGGAGCAAGCCCCTCTTCCAGCTCCTCGCTCTAAAAATCCGTTTAATATAAAGTCCTCGAATGGAGGACGTATCAGGTATTAAACTGATAAGAACAGATACTACACTTGATCTTAGCCAAAAGGCCGAGAAGCGATAACCCGTTATGGCCTCTGGCCTAACGAGCACCAGCTGGCAGAGCCTCCACTCCTGGACGACATGCCTGACCACGCGCTTGAAGACCTTGCGCAGGAGAGGATTGAGCAACTAGGCACCACGCCCAACCGACCTTGCATCCCAAAGCCAAACTTCTTCCCTCTCTTACGTTAAACTGTGAAACAAATACAGCTTTGCCTCAGCAAAGCTCACAAAAATAAGTTGAACTCGTCAACGTTCCTCTCCACGGAAATCTTTAGTAAAAGGCGAAAGATTTATGCGTGAATGAAGAGAAACCCGAGCTATACAGGAAGTCAGTCCAGGCCTCCGAAACTCCATCGGAGGCCTAGAAATCCGGTCTAGGGTAGGTTGGCTTGCGCCGGCCCCTTACACCTGCACAGCCTTGATAGCTACAGATGTAGGATTGGTCTAGAGCTGGATGTGGGCTGTGGTTTGTATTAAAACCTAATAGGTCCCCTCCCTTTTCCAATTAAGTACATCTGAAACCTTTACGACTGACACCTGTTCCATTTTGTACAATTAAATACAAGAAATTTTTTTTTTTTTTTTTTTTTTTTTTTTTAAGTACCATATGTCACTTTGTTTTTTTTCCTACTTTTTTTTTTTTTTTCCCCCCAATCGTTTAACATGAATACGTATTCATTCATTCATTCGTTCATTCATTCATTCATTCATTTATTTATTTATTTCCTTCCTCCCTTCCTTCCTTCTTCTTTCATTTGACCCCTTTGAAAAGGTGCACCGTTCCTGGAGGTACTGCAATACCAGGTCGATGCGTGGAGCGGACGGAGCAAGCCCCTCTTCCAGCTCCTCGCTCTAAAAATCCGTTTAATATAAAGTCCTCGAATGGAGGACGTATCAGGTATTAAACTGATAAGAACAGATTTTTTCTTTCGAAAAAATTTTATTGTCACTTTTTTCTTTTTTTTCATATCCACAGTGTACACAGTTTTTTCCTTCTCAGTTTATAGACATTTTTTTAAATAAATAAATAAACTTGGGTAAAACAATTTCTTATTTTAAAAACTGTTTAAAGGAAAAATAAATAAATACATCAATTTGTGTGTGTAAAAAACTATGAATAAAAGTGTCCATAAAATCGTTTCGTTTTTAAAAACAGTTAAATAAGTCGATTGATTAATAAAAAAGCAAACACATATCTTTATATAAAACACACAAAATAAAAAAACCACTTAAGCATCCTCTCTTTTCCAAGATCGGGGGTGAGTCCTTACCAAGGGCGCCCATCACACTGCTCTCCAGCCACGGCCGAGGCCCGTCACTTCCGGTGCCCAGAGGAGATCCTCTACCCTCCGGCTCGCTGCTCCCGTAGCCTTTGCAGGTGAGGGCGCATCTACGAGCGGCCAGGGTCGGTGGCGGCCGGGACCTTTCTCGTGCAACCCCGGCCCCCTCCTCCGAATGTCGCCGCGCGGTACCCCTGCAGCGTGGACTTCGCCATCTGCTCGCTCGCGTGGAGGGGCACCGTCACGCGTTTCCCCACCAGCAGGTTTCTGGTGGTCCAGATGGCATCCTTCACTGCGTTGAGGGTGAGCCAGAGCGTGGTGAACCTCTGCGCCGTTAGGCCCTTCGAGCCTGGGCCCACCCCGAGGATGGCGAGCTTGTAGTCCATCTGGACCCCACCTGCCGGCAGGCACGGGAAATACAGGGGGCCGGTCGTGGTCCACTGGTCCCGCGCGGCGCCGCACTCCCATAAGAGGTGTCGCACGGTCTCCGGCGCGTTGCATCCGGGTCGTGGGCAGATGGGGTTGGAGCCCATGCCCCGGGAGTGCATGACCGCCCTGACCGGGAGAATCTCGTGGGCCACCATCCATGACAGGTCCTTGTGCCTGTTCTGAAGAGCAGGGTGGGCGGCGTTCCTCCAAACTTGTTTGGCCTCACTTAGAGTGAGGCCGGGGACTGGACTCACAGGTTCCCGATCCTGAACGAGAGAGAGAAGAGACCTGTGGTTAGTTAAAACGGAGACATCTTCTCCTTCTAAAACATTTTTCTTTAAAAACTTCTTAATAAAATCATGTTCTTTTGTCAAATTAAAAGACACCGGCGTTTTAAGGTCTACAGGTAAAATTTTAAGGCTTCGTAGGTACGACCCCATCCAGAAACGGGTCATGGCCGCTGTCTTGCTTTCTCTGGACGGGGCCACGGCGTACGCGATGTGGAGGGCGGTGAACCGGCTGCCTAGAAACAGGTGGGGGTCCGGGAGGCCTTTCCCGCCGTTTTCCGGTCTCTTCTTCACGACCTCCCTCTTCACTCTCTCCCACTTGGACCCCCAGATGAAGTAAAACACCGCCCTCTCCAGATCTAAAAGAAAGTGTCGTGGGGGACTAAAAACAGAACACACCAGTAACATCAAAGGTAAAATCACTGCTTTAAAAATTAAAACTTTACCTTCGAAAGTCATCTGTCTCAGTCCCCAAAAGCCCAGTTTTTGCCTGACTTTCCCTAACACGTCGGCCCAGTTTCCACGTCCTCCACCCTCTTTGTCAAATTTTACTCCTAAAATCCGTAGGTCGGTTTTAAAAACCAATTCCAGTCCGCCTGTGTCCACGCTACCCCACGGCCCGAAGAGCTGGGCCTCGGACTTGCTCCTGTTGAGCTTGGCGCCCGAGGCCCGACCGTACCAGTCAGTCAGGTCCATTGCTCTTCGCATGGATAAAACGTCTGTGGCTAAAAGGGTTACGTCGTCCATATATAAAACGCACGTTGCGGTCAGTCCACCCGTCCCAGGCACTTCGAGTCCTTTGATCCATTTATCCCTTCTCAAGATCTGTGCCAGTGGCTCGATGCAAGCCACATACAGGAGGGGAGATAAAGGACACCCCTGACGGACGCCACTGCGGATATTCACCGCCTTGGACACGTGCCCGTTAACCAACATTCTACTGACTATGCCCTTGTACAGTAATCCCACCCAGGCTATGAACCTATCAGGGAACCCCATTTTGTCCAGTACCTGAAACAGGAACTGATGCGAGACTCGGTCGAATGCTTTCTCAAAATCTAGGTTCAGGACCGCTAGCCGGATGTTTCTGTCTCTCGCGTAACAGATGACGTCTCTGATCAGTACCAGGCTGTCGGTGATCTTCCTCCCTGGCACAGCGCATGCTTGATCCGGGTGGATCACGTCCTCTAAAACGGTCGACATACGTGCAGATAAGATCTTGCTAAAAAGTTTACAATCGAAATTTAAAAGCGTGATCGGGTCTCCAGTTCCTGAGGTCTGTCTTGTCGCCTTTCTTGTGTAGAAGCGACACTATCCCTGTTCTAAAGCTGTCCGGGAGTCTGTCCAAGGTCTCAAATTCGTTAAAAACAGTGAGTAAGTCATGTGCTAAAATATCCCAGAAAGTCAGATAAAATTCTAGGGGGAGTCCATCCATTCCTGGGGACTTCCCCCTTTTAAAACCTTTTAAAGCGTTTTGTATTTCTAAAACCGTAAAATCCTGGGATAAAAGCACTTGCTTCACTAGTTGACCTTGTTTTCTAAAAAGGCTAAAACTTCTTCCAAGGTATCTTTATGAACGTATTTTTCGCTGTATAGATTGCTATAAAATTCTTCCACCCCACCTAAAATCTCGTCTGTTGTTTTTAGGTCCCTCCCTCCATCTTTTATTGCGGTAATTGTACCTCCCTTTGAAACAATCTTTTTAAAAAAATACCTTGTACACTTTTTCCCCTTCTTCAATCTCCCTCTCTCTGCTTCTTAAAATGACCCCCTTATTTTGTATATCTGATAAAACACGCATTTCATTTTTTACTTCTTTGATTTCATCAGTAAAATCAATCCCACAGTTAAAAAGGTTAAAATATCTCTGCAGTCTTTTTTGCAGTCCCATCATGCATCTTTTTTCCTTATTTTTCTTTTCTTTCCCTACCCTCTTAAAAAATCTTTCCTGTCCGTTCTTTTACCATCTCCCACCACTGTGCTCGTGACTCATAAAAGTCCTGGAGGGTCTGCCATTGGCTGAACTGCTCCCTATACTCTCTGACTACTTCTTTATCTTCTAACACCGAGCAGTTCAGCCTCCACAGCCCTCCTCCTACCGTCACACCAGTGGACAGTGACAGGGTGCAGGACAGCATCATGTGGTCAGAAAAGAAGAGAGGGGTCAGTGTAGCATCGGTCGGCGGGCAGTCCCGTGTAAAAACATAGTCGATCCGAGAGGCTCTGGTGCCATCACCACTGAACCAGGTGAAGCCCTCCTCTCTTTGATGCAACGCTTTTAAAACAGTCGACTAGTTTAAAATCTTTAACTAATCCTTGGAGTAAAACCGATGTTTTGTCTATTACGCACTCCCCTGTTACCCTTTTCCTATCCTTAGCTGTTAAAATACAATTAAAATCCCCTGCTACGATTAAAGGAACCCTCCCTAGCATGTGGGACTGCAGGTCTTCTAAAAGTTCATACCTTTCATTTTTTTCAGTAAAACCATACACATTAAGAACAGTAAAATCCCTATCTAAAAAGGTCAGATTGGCTAAGAGTGCCCGTCCATCTCTCACCACTGTGCTGCCCTTCACCGCGATGTTGGGGTTATTTATTAAAATGGCGACACCATCACATTTATTAAAATTGGAACCACTCCACAACGAGGGTCCCGGGGTCCACACATCTTCCCATTTCCTATAATTATATAAAAAGGGCAGAGCACATTCTTGTAATAAAATCACATCTGACTTAAAAGATTTTAAAAGGGATAATACACTCTGTGCTCTCAGGGTGGACCTCACACTTCTCACATTGATGGTAGAGATTGTGAGGGCCATGAGCAGTATGGTAAAAAGGTGTAAAACAGTGTTAAAAACATGCAGAGACAACGTTAAAACCAATTTAAGAGGCATATTATTTCTTGTGACACTTGCTCTTCCTTTATCTCAGTGGGCCTGGGTTCAGGAGGGCAAGTGTCTGCTGCCGCACGGGCCGCGGAGGCAACCTCTCGCGGCTCCTTTGGCGACTGATGTTCTCAGCTGGAGGTGCAAGAAAGAAACCTCATTTGGGGGCTCTGAGGGCCATAAGCGGTTCAGTTCTTCCGAGGAAGAACTGTCCCGCCTATGCTCTGCCCTCAGTTTCTTCTCCTCTGTTACTAACAGAGGAGATCCCGCAGGTCTTTTCTGCACCTGAGCATTCGGGAGAGGACTGTCTGACTCACTCTCCCCAGATACCACACTTAACTCTGAAACTGTCTCCATGGAGGAAGCCGTCCCTTCCTCCCCTTCCGCCATTTCCTGTACTTTATTTTGCGGGGAGGGGGGGGCTTCCTCCCTCTGGTTTGCTGACTCCGCCCCTAAGGCCGCCCCACTTACCCGTATCTGCTCAGGCCCTGAAGCTGACGGGAGAGCTGGCTTCTCCCGCCAAAACCACAGGGCCCGCCTCCTTCTCCGTTGTTTGCTTCTGTTTGTTGCGTTTGTGGGGCGGCCATCTTGTTACTTTTCAGTTTGTTGGCAAAGCTCTTAGGGCAATCTCTGTAGAGGTGGTTTGTCTCTCCCACACAGATTGCACCGTCTGCCAATGGTGCACTCATCGAAAACGTGACCAATTTCTCTACATTTTCCACAAATTATTTCCTGGCACGCGTCGGCTAGATGTCCCATCCTCCCACACTTACGGCAGAGTTTGGGCATCCCTTGGTAATGGATGTAGCCTCTGTTCTCTCCCAACACAATCATAGGAAGGCAGATGTCTCAGGCCCTGGTAGCCCCCAGCGTCTTCCCATTGTTTAATGGGAATCCGCCAGGAACAATTCCAGATGCCGTCCTCATCCAACACTTTGACTGGTTGTCCGCGAACAGTGCAAAATCTACCCAGCCATACGCAAATAGTCAGTCTCCAGTCACCGTTTCATTAAACATCCTAACAATCACCGTTTTAAGTGAATTGTCAGAAAGTTTCTCCACGGTGAACATGGAGAAATGGGCCTTACAACCGTCAAACCGTTGCCAGAAATCATTTAGCAGAGAAGCGGTCCTAAAACTAACATCAAATCCTTTGTTCAGGGGCAGAGTCACGAGACAGTTCAGTTCGTCGGGTTTGAAACCAAGAGATTTCTGGATTAGCTTCCTGGAGAAATCAAGGCGTGACATCCCCAGGAGCTTTCCATCCACCTCTTTAAACAAAAAGCGCACGCTGTGGTGCCTCCTCATGCCGGCACGAGCAGCCGACATTTTGGAGGCACCACTAGCCTATAAATAAATGAATAAATAAATAAATAAATAAATTAAGTAAAACAAATACAAAACTAAACGAAATAAATATTTTTTTAAACGAAAAAAAGGGAAAAATTAAATAAATTAATGAATTTGTACTTACCACTTCGCAGATTCACTGGCACGATGTTCCACTCGCCTAGAGAAGCTGAAAAAAAAGGGTCCGCACGAATTCTCTCTTTGGATGGTTGTGTCCAAAATCATGAAGGGATTAAGGGCAATTTCCACCAAAGAGCCGATCGCTGTCTCACCCGATTGATCTTAGCCAAAAGGCCGAGAAGCGATAACCCGTTATGGCCTCTGGCCTAACGAGCACCAGCTGGCAGAGCCTCCACTCCTGGACGACATGCCTGACCACGCGCTTGAAGACCTTGCGCGGAGAGGATTGAGCAACTAGGCACCACGCCCAACCGACCTTGCATCCCAAAGCCAAACTTCTTCCCTCTCTTACGTTAAACTGTGAAACAAATACAGCTTTGCCTCAGCAAAGCTCACAAAAATAAGTTGAACTCGTCAACGTTCCTCTCCACGGAAATCTTTAGTAAAAGGCGAAAGATTTATGCGTGAATGAAGAGAAACCCGAGCTATACAGGAAGTCAGTCCAGGCCTCCGAAACTCCATCGGAGGCCTAGAAATCCGGTCTAGGGTAGGTTGGCTTGCGCCGGCCCCTTACACCTGCACAGCCTTGATAGCTACAGATGTAGGATTGGTCTAGAGCTGGATGTGGGCTGTGGTTTGTATTAAAACCTAATAGGTCCCCTCCCTTTTCCAATTAAGTACATCTGAAACCTTTACGACTGACACCTGTTCCATTTTGTACAATTAAATACAAGAAATTTTTTTTTTTTTTTTTTTTTTTTTTTTTTTAAGTACCATATGTCACTTTGTCTTTTTTCCTACTTTTTTTTTTTTTTCCCCCCAATCGTTTAACATGAATACGTATTCATTCATTCATTCGTTCATTCATTCATTCATTCATTCTATTTATTTCCTTCCTCCCTTCCTTCCTTCTTCTTTCATTTGACCCCTTTGAAAAGGTGCACCGTTCCTGGAGGTACTGCAATACCAGGTCGATGCGTGGAGCGGACGGAGCAAGCCCCTCTTCCAGCTCCTCGCTCTAAAAATCCGTTTAATATAAAGTCCTCGAATGGAGGACGTATCAGGTATTAAACTGATAAGAACAGATACTACACTTGATCTTAGCCAAAAGGCCGAGAAGCGATAACCCGTTATGGCCTCTGGCCTAACGAGCACCAGCTGGCAGAGCCTCCACTCCTGGACGACATGCCTGACCACGCGCTTGAAGACCTTGCGCGGAGAGGATTGAGCAACTAGGCACCACGCCCAACCGACCTTGCATCCCAAAGCCAAACTTCTTCCCTCTCTTACGTTAAACTGTGAAACAAATACAGCTTTGCCTCAGCAAAGCTCACAAAAATAAGTTGAACTCGTCAACGTTCCTCTCCACGGAAATCTTTAGTAAAAGGCGAAAGATTTATGCGTGAATGAAGAGAAACCCGAGCTATACAGGAAGTCAGTCCAGGCCTCCGAAACTCCATCGGAGGCCTAGAAATCCGGTCTAGGGTAGGTTGGCTTGCGCCGGCCCCTTACACCTGCACAGCCTTGATAGCTACAGATGTAGGATTGGTCTAGAGCTGGATGTGGGCTGTGGTTTGTATTAAAACCTAATAGGTCCCCTCCCTTTTCCAATTAAGTACATCTGAAACCTTTACGACTGACACCTGTTCCATTTTGTACAATTAAATACAAGAAATTTTTTTTTTTTTTTTTTTTTTTTTTTTTAAGTACCATATGTCACTTTGTCTTTTTTCCTACTTTTTTTTTTTTTTCCCCCCAATCGTTTAACATGAATACGTATTCATTCATTCATTCGTTCATTCATTCATTCATTCATTCATTTATTATTTCCTTCCTTCCTTCCTTCTTCTTTCATTTGACCCCTTTGAAAAGGTGCACCGTTCCTGGAGGTACTGCAATACCAGGTCGATGCGTGGAGCGGACGGAGCAAGCCCCTCTTCCAGCTCCTCGCTCTAAAAATCCGTTTAATATAAAGTCCTCGAATGGAGGACGTATCAGGTATTAAACTGATAAGAACAGATTTTTCTTTCGAAAAAATTTTATTGTCACTTTTTTCTTTTTTTTTCATATCCACAGTGTACACAGTTTTTTCCTTCTCAGTTTATAGACATTTTTTTAAATAAATAAATAAACTTGGGTAAAACAAATTCTTATTTTAAAAACTGTTTAAAGGAAAAATAAATAAATACATCAATTTGTGTGTGTAAAAAACTATGAACAAAAGTGTCCATAAAATCGTTTCGTTTTTAAAAACAGTTAAATAAGTCGATTGATTAATAAAAAAGCAAACACATATCTTTATATAAAACACACAAAATAAAAAACCACTTAAGCATCCTCTCTTTTCCAAGATCGGGGGTGAGTCCTTACCAAGGGCGCCCATCACACTGCTCTCCAGCCACGGCCGAGGCCCGTCACTTCCGGTGCCCAGAGGAGATCCTCTACCCTCCGGCTCGCTGCTCCCGTAGCCTTTGCAGGTGAGGGCGCATCTACGAGCGGCCAGGGTCGGTGGCGGCCGGGACCTTTCTCGTGCAACCCCGGCCCCCTCCTCCGAATGTCGCCGCGCGGTACCCCTGCAGCGTGGACTTCGCCATCTGCTCGCTCGCGTGGAGGGGCACCGTCACGCGTTTCCCCACCAGCAGGTTTCTGGTGGTCCAGATGGCATCCTTCACGGCGTTGAGGGTGAGCCAGAGCGTGGTGAACCTCTGCGCCGTTAGGCCCTTCGAGCCTGGGCCCACCCCGAGGATGGCGAGCTTGTAGTCCATCTGGACCCCACCTGCCGGCAGGCACGGGAAATACAGGGGGCCGGTCGTGGTCCACTGGTCCCGCGCGGCGCCGCACTCCCATAAGAGGTGTCGCACGGTCTCCGGCGCGTTGCATCCGGGTCGTGGGCAGATGGGGTTGGAGCCCATGCCCCGGGAGTGCATGACCGCCCTGACCGGGAGAATCTCGTGGGCCACCATCCATGACAGGTCCTTGTGCCTGTTCTGAAGAGCAGGGTGGGCGGCGTTCTTCCAAACTTGTTTGGCCTCACTTAGAGTGAGGCCGGGGACTGGACTCACAGGTTCCCGATCCTGAACGAGAGAGAGAAGAGACCTGTGGTTAGTTAAAATGGAGACATCTTCTCCTTCTAAAACATTTTTCTTTAAAAATCTCTTGATAAAATCATGCTCTTTTGTCAGATTAAAAGACACAGGCGTTTTGAGATCTACAGGTAAAATTCTAAGGCTTCGTAGGTACGACCCCATCCAGAAACGGGTCATGGCCGCTGTCTTGCTCTCTCTGGATGGGGCCACGGCGTACGCGATGTGGAGGGCGGTGAAACGGCTGCCTAAAAACAGGTGGGGGTCCGGGAGGCCTTTCCCGCCGTTTTCCGGTCTCTTCTTTACGACCTCCCTCTTCACTCTCTCCCACTTGGACCCCCAGATGAAGTAAAACACCGCTCTCTCCAACTCTAAAAGAAAGTGTCGTGGGGGACTAAAAACAGAACACACGAGTAACATTAAAGGTAAAATCACTGCTTTAAAAATTAAAACTTTACCTTCAAAAGTCATCTGTCTCAGTCCCCAAAAGCCCAGATTCTGCCTGACTTTCCCTAACAAGTCGGCCCAGTTTCCCCGTCCTCCACCCTCTTTGTCAAATTTCACTCCTAAAATCCGTAAGTCGGTTTTAAAAACCAATTCCAGTCCGCCTGTGTCCACGTCACCCCACGGCCCGAAGAGCTGGGCCTCGGACTTGCTCCTGTTGAGCTTGGCGCCCGAGGCCCGACCGTACCAGTCAGTCAGGTCCATTGCTCTTCGCATGGATAAAACGTCTGTGGCTAAAAGGGTTACGTCGTCCATATATAAAACGCACGTCGCGGTCAGTCCACCCGTCCCAGGCACTTCGAGTCCTTTGACCCATTTATCCCTTCTCAAGATCTGTGCCAGTGGCTCTATGCAAGCCACATACAGGAGGGGAGATAAAGGACACCCCTGACGGACGCCACTGCGGATATTCACCGCCTTGGACACTGTGCCCGTTAACCAACATTCTACTGACTATGCCCTTGTACAGTAATCCCACCCAGGCTATGAACCTATCAGGGAACCCCATTTTGGCCAGTACCTGAAACAGGAACTGATGCGAGACTCGGTCGAATGCTTTCTCAAAATCTAGGTTCAGGACCGCTAGCCGGATGTTTCTGTCTCTCGCGTAACAGATGACGTCTCTGATCAGTACCAGACTGTCGGTGATCTTCCTCCCTGGCACAGCACATGCTTGATCCGGGTGGATCACGTCCTCTAAGACAGTCGACATACGTGCTGATAAAATCTTGCTAAAAAGTTTACAATCAAAGTTTAAAAGCGTGATCGGTCTCCAGTTCCTGAGGTCTGTCTTGTCGCCTTTCTTGTGAAGAAGCGACACTATCCCTGTTCTAAAGCTGTCCGGGAGTCTGTCCAAGGTCTCAAATTCGTTAAAAACAGTGAGTAAGTCGTGTGCTAAAATATCCCAGAAAGTCAGATAAAATTCTAGGGGGAGTCCATCCATTCCTGGGGACTTCCCCTTTTTAAAACCTTTTAAAGAATTTTGTATTTCTAAAACTGTAAAATCCTGGGATAAAAGCATTGTTTCACTATTGACCTTGTTTTCTAAAAAGGCTAAAACTTCTTCCAAGGTATCCTTATGAACGTATTTTTCGCTGTATAGATTGCTATAAAATTCTTCCACCCCACCTAAAATCTCGTCCGTTGTTTTTAGGTCCCTCCCTCCATCTTTTATTGCGGTAATTGTACCTCCCTTTGAAACAATCTTTTTAAAAAAATACCTTGTACATTTTTCCCCTTCTTCAATCTCCCTCTCTCTGCTTCTTAAAATGACCCCCTTGTTTTGTATATCCGATAAAACACGCATTTCTTCTTTTACTTCTTTAATCTCCTCAGTAAAATCCATACCACAGTTAAAAAGGTTAAAATATCTCTGCAGTCGTTTTTGCAGTCCCATCATGCATCTTCTTTCCTTATTTTTCTTTTCTTTCCCTACCCTCTTAAAAAAACTCCCTGTCCGTTTTTTTACCATCTCCCACCACTGTGCTCGTGATTCATAAAAGTCCTGGAGGGTCTGCCATTGGCTGAACTGCTCCCTATACTCTCTGACTACTTCTTTATCTTCTAACACCGAGCAGTTCAGCCTCCACAGCCCTCCTCCTACCGTCACACCAGTGGACAGTGACAGGGTGCAGGACAGCATCATGTGGTCAGAAAAGAAGAGAGGGGTCAGTGTAGCATCGGTCGGCGGGCAGTCCCGTGTAAAAACATAGTCGATCCGAGAGGCTCTGGTGCCATCACCACTGAACCAGGTGAAGCCCTCCTCTCTTTGATGCAACGTTTTAAAACAGTCGACTAGTTTAAAATCTTTAACTAATCCTTGGAGTAAAACCGATGTTTTGTCTACTACGCACTCCCCTGTTACCCTTTTCCTATCCTTAGCTGTTAAAATACAATTAAAATCCCCTGCTACGATTAAAGGAAGCCTCCCTAGCATGTGGGACTGCAGGTCTTCTAAAAGTTCATACCTTTCATTTTTTTCCGTAAAACCATACACATTAAGAACAGTAAAATCCCTATCTAAAAAGGTCAGATTGGCTAAGAGTGCCCGTCCATCTCTCACCACTGTGCTGCCCTTCACCGCGATGTTGGGGTTATTTATTAAAATGGCGACACCATCACATTTATTAAAATTGGAACCACTCCACAACGAGGGTCCCGGGGTCCACACATCTTCCCATTTCCTATAATTATATAAAAAGGGCAGAGCACATTCTTGTAATAAAATCACATCTGACTTAAAAGATTTTAAAAGGGATAATACACTCTGTGCTCTCAGGGTGGACCTCACACTTCTCACATTGATGGTAGAGATTGTGAGGGCCATGAGCAGTATGGTAAAAAGGTATAAAACAGTGTTAAAAACATGCAGAGACAACGTTAAAACAAATTTAAAGGGATATTATTTCTTGTGACACTTGCTCTTCCTTTATCTCAGTGGGCCTGGGTTCAGGAGGGCAAGTGTCTGCTGCCGCACGGGCCGCGGAGGCAACCTCTCGCGGCTCCTTTGGCGACGATGTTCTCAGCTGGAGGTGCAAGAACGAAACCTCATTTGGGGGCTCTGAGGGCCATAAGCGGTTCAGTTCTTCCGAGGAAGAACTGTCCCGCCTATGCTCTGCCCTCAGTTTCTTCTCCTCTGTTACGAACAGAGGAGATCCCGCAGGTCTTTTCTGCACCTGAGCATTCGGGAGAGGACTGTCTGACTCACTCTCCCCAGATACCACACTTAACTCTGAAACTGTCTCCATGGAGGAAGCCGTCCCTTCCTCCCCTTCCGCCATTTCCTGTACTTTATTTTGCGGGGAGGGGGGGGCTTCCTCCCTCTGGTTTGCTGACTCCGCCCCTAAGGCCGCCCCACTTACCCGTATCTGCTCAGGCCCCGAAGCTGACGGGAGAGTTGATTTTCCCGCCAAAACCGCCGGGCCCGCCTCCTTCTCCGTTGTTTGTTCTGTTTGTTGCGTTTGTGGGGCGGCCATCTTGTTGCTTTTCAGTTTGTTGGCAAAGCTCTTGGGGCAATCTCTGTAGAGGTGGTTTGTCTCTCCACACAGATTGCACCGTCTGCCAATGGTGCACTCATCAAAAACGTGACCAATTTCTCTACATTTCCCACAAATTATTTCCTGGCACGCGTCGGCTAGATGTCCCATCCTCCCACACTTACGGCAGAGTTTGGGCATCCCCTGGTAATGGATGTAGCCTCTGTTCTCTCCCAACACAATCATAGAAGGCAGATGTCTCAGGCCCTGGTAGCCCCCAGCGTCTTCCCATTGTTTAATGGGAATCCGCCAGGAACAATTCCAGATGCCGTCCTCATCCAACACTTTGACTGGTTGTCCGCGAACAGTGCAAAATCTACCCAGCCATACGCAAATATCGTCTCCAGTCACCGTTTCATTAAACATCCTAACAATCACCGTTTTAAGCGAATTGTCAGAAAGTTTCTCCACGGTGAACATGGAGAAATGGGCCTTACAACCGTCAAACCGTTGCCAGAAATCATTTAGCAGAGAAGCGGTCCTAAAACTAACATCAAATCCTTTGTTCAGGGGCAGAGTCACTAGACAGTTCAGTTCGTCGGGTTTGAAACCAAGAGATTTCTGGATTAGCTTCCTGGAGAAATCAAGCCGTGACATCCCCAGGAGCTTTCCATCCACCTCTTTAAACAAAAAGCGCACGCTGTGGTGCCTCCTCATGCCGGCACGAGCAGCCGACATTTTGGAGGCACCACTAGCCTATAAATAAATAAATAAATAAATAAATAAATAAATAAATAAAGTAAAACAAATACAAAACTAAACGAAATAAATATTTTTTAAACGAAAAAAAGGGGAAAAATTAAATAAATTAATGAATTTGTACTTACCACTTCGCAGATTCACTGGCACGATGTTCCACTCGCCTAGAGAAGCTGAAAAAAAAGGGTCCGCACGAATTCTCTCTTTGGATGGTTGTGTCCAAAATCATAAAGGGATTAAGGGCAATTGCCACCAAAGAGCCGATCGCTGTCTCACCCGATTGATCTTAGCCAAAAGGCCGAGAAGCGATAACCCGTTATGGCCTCTGGCCTAACGAGCACCAGCTGGCAGAGCCTCCACTCCTGGACGACATGCCTGACCACGCGCTTGAAGACCTTGCGCGGAGAGGATTGAGCAACTAGGCACCACGCCCAACCGACCTTGCATCCCAAAGCCAAACTTCTTCCCTCTCTTACGTTAAACTGTGAAACAAATACAGCTTTGCCTCAGCAAAGCTCACAAAAATAAGTTGAACTCGTCAACGTTCCTCTCCACGGAAATCTTTAGTAAAAGGCGAAAGATTTATGCGTGAATGAAGAGAAACCCGAGCTATACAGGAAGTCAGTCCAGGCCTCCGAAACTCCATCGGAGGCCTAGAAATCCGGTCTAGGGTAGGTTGGCTTGCGCCGGCCCCTTACACCTGCACAGCCTTGATAGCTACAGATGTAGGATTGGTCTAGAGCTGGATGTGGGCTGTGGTTTGTATTAAAACCTAATAGGTCCCCTCCCTTTTCCAATTAAGTACATCTGAAACCTTTACGACTGACACCTGTTCCATTTTGTACAATTAAATACAAGAAATTTTTTTTTTTTTTTTTTTTTTTTTTTTTTTTAAGTACCATATGTCACTTTGTTTTTTTTCCTACTTTTTTTTTTTTTCCCCCCAATCGTTTAGCATGAATACGTATTCATTCATTCATTCGTTCATTCATTCATTCATTCATTTATTTATTTATTTCCTTCCTCCCTTCCTTCCTTCTTCTTTCATTTGACCCCTTTGAAAAGGTGCACCGTTCCTGGAGGTACTGCAATACCAGGTCGATGCGTGGAGCGGACGGAGCAAGCCCCTCTTCCAGCTCCTCGCTCTAAAAATCCGTTTAATATAAAGTCCTCGAATGGAGGACGTATCAGGTATTAAACTGATAAGAACAGATACTACACTTGATCTTAGCCAAAAGGCCGAGAAGCGATAACCCGTTATGGCCTCTGGCCTAACGAGCACCAGCTGGCAGAGCCTCCACTCCTGGACGACATGCCTGACCACGCGCTTGAAGACCTTGCGCGGAGAGGATTGAGCAACTAGGCACCACGCCCAACCGACCTTGCATCCCAAAGCCAAACTTCTTCCCTCTCTTACGTTAAACTGTGAAACAAATACAGCTTTGCCTCAGCAAAGCTCACAAAAATAAGTTGAACTCGTCAACGTTCCTCTCCACGGAAATCTTTAGTAAAAGGCGAAAGATTTATGCGTGAATGAAGAGAAACCCGAGCTATACAGGAAGTCAGTCCAGGCCTCCGAAACTCCATCGGAGGCCTAGAAATCCGGTCTAGGGTAGGTTGGCTTGCGCCGGCCCCTTACACCTGCACAGCCTTGATAGCTACAGATGTAGGATTGGTCTAGAGCTGGATGTGGGCTGTGGTTTGTATTAAAACCTAATAGGTCCCCTCCCTTTTCCAATTAAGTACATCTGAAACCTTTACGACTGACACCTGTTCCATTTTGTACAATTAAATACAAGAAATTTTTTTTTTTTTTTTTTTTTTTTTTTTTTTAAGTACCATATGTCACTTTGTTTTTTTTCCTACTTTTTTTTTTTTTTCCCCCCAATCGTTTAGCATGAATACGTATTCATTCATTCATTCGTTCATTCATTCATTCATTCATTTATTTATTTATTTCCTTCCTCCCTTCCTTCCTTCTTCTTTCATTTGACCCCTTTGAAAAGGTGCACCGTTCCTGGAGGTACTGCAATACCAGGTCGATGCGTGGAGCGGACGGAGCAAGCCCCTCTTCCAGCTCCTCGCTCTAAAAATCCGTTTAATATAAAGTCCTCGAATGGAGGACGTATCAGGTATTAAACTGATAAGAACAGATTTTTTCTTTCGAAAAAATTTTATTGTCACTTTTTTCTTTTTTTCATATCCACAGTGTACACAGTTTTTTTCCTTCTCAGTTTATAGACATTTTTTTAAATAAATAAATAAACTTGGGTAAAACAATTCTTATTTTAAAAACTGTTTAAAGGAAAAATAAATAAATACATCAATTTGTGTGTGTAAAAAACTATGAATAAAAGTGTCCATAAAATCGTTTCGTTTTTAAAAACAGTTAAATAAATCGATTGATTAATAAAAAAGCAAACACATATCTTTATATAAAACACACAAAATAAAAAACCACTTAAGCATCCTCTCTTTTCCAAGATCGGGGGTGAGTCCTTACCAAGGGCGCCCATCACACTGCTCTCCAGCCACGGCCGAGGCCCGTCACTTCCGGTGCCCAGAGGAGATCCTCTACCCTCCGGCTCGCTGCTCCCGTAGCCTTTGCAGGTGAGGGCGCATCTACGAGCGGCCAGGGTCGGTGGCGGCCGGGACCTTTCTCGTGCAACCCCGGCCCCCTCCTCCGAATGTCGCCGCGCGGTACCCCTGCAGCGTGGACTTCGCCATCTGCTCGCTCGCGTGGAGGGGCACCGTCACGCGTTTCCCCACCAGCAGGTTTCTGGTGGTCCAGATGGCATCCTTCACGGCGTTGAGGGTGAGCCAGAGCGTGGTGAACCTCTGCGCCGTTAGGCCCTTCGAGCCTGGGCCCACCCCGAGGATGGCGAGCTTGTAGTCCATCTGGACCCCACCTGCCGGCAGGCACGGGAAATACAGGGGGCCGGTCGTGGTCCACTGGTCCCGCGCGGCGCCGCACTCCCATAAGAGGTGTCGCACGGTCTCCGGCGCGTTGCATCCGGGTCGTGGGCAGATGGGGTTGGAGCCCATGCCCCGGGAGTGCATGACCGCCCTGACCGGGAGAATCTCGTGGGCCACCATCCATGACAGGTCCTTGTGCCTGTTCTGAAGAGCAGGGTGGGCGGCGTTCCTCCAAACTTGTTTGGCCTCACTTAGAGTGAGGCCGGGGACTGGACTCACAGGTTCCCGATCCTGAACGAGAGAGAGAAGAGACCTGTGGTTAGTTAAAACTGGAGACATCTTCTCCTTCTAAAACATTTTTCTTTAAAAATTCTTGATAAAATCATGTTCTTTTGTCAGATTAAAAGACACAGGCGTTTTGAGGTCTACAGGTAAAATTCTTAAGGCTTCGTAGGTACGACCCCATCCAGAAACGGGTCATGGCCGCTGTCTTGCTCTCTCTGGACGGGGCCACGGCGTACGCGATGTGGAGGGCGGTGAAACGGCTGCCTAAAAACAGGTGGGGGTCCGGGAGGCCTTTCCCGCCGTTTTCCGGTTTCTTCTTCACGACCTCCCTCTTCACTCTCTCCCACTTGGACCCCCAGATGAAGTAAAACACCGCCCTCTCCAGACTCTAAAAGAAAGTGTCGTGGGGGACTAAAAACAGAACACACCAGTAACATCAAAGGTAAAATCACTGCTTTAAAAATTAAAACTTTACCTTCCAACGTCATCTGTCTCAGTCCCCAAAAGCCCAGTTTCTGCCTGACTTTCCCTAACACGTCGGCCCAGTTTCCACGTCCTCCACCCTCTTTGTCAAATTTTACTCCTAAAATCCGTAGGTCGGTTTTAAAAACCAATTCCAGTCCGCCTGTGTCCACGCTACCCCACGGCCCGAAGAGCTGGGCCTCGGACTTGCTCCTGTTGAGCTTGGCGCCCGAGGCTCGACCGTACCAGTCAGTCAAGTCCATTGCTCTTCGCATGGATAAAACGTCTGTGGCTAAAAGGGTTACGTCGTCCATGTATAAAACGCACGTTGCTGTCAGTCCACCCGTCCCAGGCACTTCGAGTCCTTTGATCCATTTATCCCTTCTCAAGATCTGTGCCAGTGGCTCGATACAAGCCACATACAGGAGGGGAGATAAAGGACACCCCTGACGGACGCCACTGTGGATATTCACCGCCTTGGACACGTGCCCGTTAACCAACATTCTACTGACTATGCCCTTGTACAGTAATCCCACCCAGGCTATGAACCTATCAGGGAACCCCATTTTGGCCAGTACCTGAAACAGGAACTGATGCGAGACTCGGTCAAATGCTTTTTCAAAATCTAGGTTCAGGACCGCTAGCCGGATGTTTCTGTCTCTCGCGTAACAGATGACGTCTCTGATCAGTACCAGACTGTCGGTGATCTTCCTCCCTGGCACAGCGCATGCTTGATCCGGGTGGATCACGTCCTCTAAGACAGTCGACATACGTGCTGATAAAATCTTGCTAAAAAGTTTACAATCAAAGTTTAAAAGCGTGATCGGTCTCCAGTTCCTGAGGTCTGTCTTGTCGCCTTTCTTGTGAAGAAGCGACACTATCCCTGTTCTAAAGCTGTCCGGGAGTCTGTCCAAGGTCTCAAATTCGTTAAAAACAGTGAGTAAGTCGTGTGCTAAAATATCCCAGAAAGTCAGATAAAATTCTAGGGGGAGTCCATCCATTCCTGGGGACTTCCCCTTTTTAAAACCTTTTAAAGAATTTTGTATTTCTAAAACTGTAAAATCCTGGGATAAAAGCATTGTTTCACTGTTGACCTTGTTTTCTAAAAAGGCTAAAACTTCTTCCAAGGTATCCTTATGAACGTATTTTTCGCTGTATAGATTGCTATAAAATTCTTCCACCCCTACCTAAAATCTCGTCCGTTGTTTTTAGGTCCCTCCCTCCATCTTTTATTGCGGTAATTGTACCTCCCTTTGAAACAATCTTTTTAAAAAAATACCTTGTACATTTTTCCCCTTCTTCAATCTCCCTCTCTCTGCTTCTTAAAATGACCCCCTTGTTTTGTATATCCGATAAAACACGCATTTCTTCTTTTACTTCTTTAATCTCCTCAGTAAAATCCATACCACAGTTAAAAAGGTTAAAATATCTCTGCAGTCGTTTTTGCAGTCCCATCATGCATCTTCTTTCCTTATTTTTCTTTTCTTTCCCTACCCTCTTAAAAAAACTCCCTGTCCGTTTTTTTACCATCTCCCACCACTGTGCTCGTGATTCATAAAAGTCCTGGAGGGTCTGCCATTGGCTGAACTGCTCCCTATACTCTCTGACTACTTCTTTATCTTCTAACACCGAGCAGTTCAGCCTCCACAGCCCTCCTCCTACCGTCACACCAGTGGACAGTGACAGGGTGCAGGACAGCATCATGTGGTCAGAAAAGAAGAGAGGGGTCAGTGTAGCATCGGTCGGCGGGCAGTCCCGTGTAAAAACATAGTCGATCCGAGAGGCTCTGGTGCCATCACCACTGAACCAGGTGAAGCCCTCCTCTCTTTGATGCAACGTTTTAAAACAGTCGACTAGTTTAAAATCTTTAACTAATCCTTGGAGTAAAACCGATGTTTTGTCTACTACGCACTCCCCTGTTACCCTTTTCCTATCCTTAGCTGTTAAAATACAATTAAAATCCCCTGCTACGATTAAAGGAAGCCTCCCTAGCATGTGGGACTGCAGGTCTTCTAAAAGTTCATACCTTTCATTTTTTTCCGTAAAACCATACACATTAAGAACAGTAAAATCCCTATCTAAAAAGGTCAGATTGGCTAAGAGTGCCCGTCCATCTCTCACCACTGTGCTGCCCTTCACCGCGATGTTGGGGTTATTTATTAAAATGGCGACACCATCACATTTATTAAAATTGGAACCACTCCACAACGAGGGTCCCGGGGTCCACACATCTTCCCATTTCCTATAATTATATAAAAAGGGCAGAGCACATTCTTGTAATAAAATCACATCTGACTTAAAAGATTTTAAAAGGGATAATACACTCTGTGCTCTCAGGGTGGACCTCACACTTCTCACATTGATGGTAGAGATTGTGAGGGCCATGAGCAGTATGGTAAAAAGGTATAAAACAGTGTTAAAAACATGCAGAGACAACGTTAAAACAAATTTAAAGGGATATTATTTCTTGTGACACTTGCTCTTCCTTTATCTCAGTGGGCCTGGGTTCAGGAGGGCAAGTGTCTGCTGCCGCACGGGCCGCGGAGGCAACCTCTCGCGGCTCCTTTGGCGACGATGTTCTCAGCTGGAGGTGCAAGAACGAAACCTCATTTGGGGGCTCTGAGGGCCATAAGCGGTTCAGTTCTTCCGAGGAAGAACTGTCCCGCCTATGCTCTGCCCTCAGTTTCTTCTCCTCTGTTACGAACAGAGGAGATCCCGCAGGTCTTTTCTGCACCTGAGCATTCGGGAGAGGACTGTCTGACTCACTCTCCCCAGATACCACACTTAACTCTGAAACTGTCTCCATGGAGGAAGCCGTCCCTTCCTCCCCTTCCGCCATTTCCTGTACTTTATTTTGCGGGGAGGGGGGGGCTTCCTCCCTCTGGTTTGCTGACTCCGCCCCTAAGGCCGCCCCACTTACCCGTATCTGCTCAGGCCCCGAAGCTGACGGGAGAGTTGATTTTCCCGCCAAAACCGCCGGGCCCGCCTCCTTCTCCGTTGTTTGTTCTGTTTGTTGCGTTTGTGGGGCGGCCATCTTGTTGCTTTTCAGTTTGTTGGCAAAGCTCTTGGGGCAATCTCTGTAGAGGTGGTTTGTCTCTCCACACAGATTGCACCGTCTGCCAATGGTGCACTCATCAAAAACGTGACCAATTTCTCTACATTTCCCACAAATTATTTCCTGGCACGCGTCGGCTAGATGTCCCATCCTCCCACACTTACGGCAGAGTTTGGGCATCCCCTGGTAATGGATGTAGCCTCTGTTCTCTCCCAACACAATCATAGAAGGCAGATGTCTCAGGCCCTGGTAGCCCCCAGCGTCTTCCCATTGTTTAATGGGAATCCGCCAGGAACAATTCCAGATGCCGTCCTCATCCAACACTTTGACTGGTTGTCCGCGAACAGTGCAAAATCTACCCAGCCATACGCAAATATCGTCTCCAGTCACCGTTTCATTAAACATCCTAACAATCACCGTTTTAAGCGAATTGTCAGAAAGTTTCTCCACGGTGAACATGGAGAAATGGGCCTTACAACCGTCAAACCGTTGCCAGAAATCATTTAGCAGAGAAGCGGTCCTAAAACTAACATCAAATCCTTTGTTCAGGGGCAGAGTCACTAGACAGTTCAGTTCGTCGGGTTTGAAACCAAGAGATTTCTGGATTAGCTTCCTGGAGAAATCAAGCCGTGACATCCCCAGGAGCTTTCCATCCACCTCTTTAAACAAAAAGCGCACGCTGTGGTGCCTCCTCATGCCGGCACGAGCAGCCGACATTTTGGAGGCACCACTAGCCTATAAATAAATAAATAAATAAATAAATAAATAAATAAAGTAAAACAAATACAAAACTAAACGAAATAAATATTTTTTAAACGAAAAAAAAGGGAAAAATTAAATAAATTAATGAATTTGTACTTACCACTTCGCAGATTCACTGGCACGATGTTCCACTCGCCTAGAGAAGCTGAAAAAAAAAGGGTCCGCACGAATTCTCTCTTTGGATGGTTGTGTCCAAAATCATAAAGGGATTAAGGGCAATTGCCACCAAAGAGCCGATCGCTGTCTCACCCGATTGATCTTAGCCAAAAGGCCGAGAAGCGATAACCCGTTATGGCCTCTGGCCTAACGAGCACCAGCTGGCAGAGCCTCCACTCCTGGACGACATGCCTGACCACGCGCTTGAAGACCTTGCGCGGAGAGGATTGAGCAACTAGGCACCACGCCCAACCGACCTTGCATCCCAAAGCCAAACTTCTTCCCTCTCTTACGTTAAACTGTGAAACAAATACAGCTTTGCCTCAGCAAAGCTCACAAAAATAAGTTGAACTCGTCAACGTTCCTCTCCACGGAAATCTTTAGTAAAAGGCGAAAGATTTATGCGTGAATGAAGAGAAACCCGAGCTATACAGGAAGTCAGTCCAGGCCTCCGAAACTCCATCGGAGGCCTAGAAATCCGGTCTAGGGTAGGTTGGCTTGCGCCGGCCCCTTACACCTGCACAGCCTTGATAGCTACAGATGTAGGATTGGTCTAGAGCTGGATGTGGGCTGTGGTTTGTATTAAAACCTAATAGGTCCCCTCCCTTTTCCAATTAAGTACATCTGAAACCTTTACGACTGACACCTGTTCCATTTTGTACAATTAAATACAAGAAATTTTTTTTTTTTTTTTTTTTTTTTTTTTTTTTTTAAGTACCATATGTCACTTTGTTTTTTTTCCTACTTTTTTTTTTTTTCCCCCCAATCGTTTAGCATGAATACGTATTCATTCATTCATTCGTTCATTCATTCATTCATTCATTTATTTATTTATTTCCTTCCTCCCTTCTTCTTTCATTTGACCCCTTTGAAAAGGTGCACCGTTCCTGGAGGTACTGCAATACCAGGTCGATGCGTGGAGCGGACGGAGCAAGCCCCTCTTCCAGCTCCTCGCTCTAAAAATCCGTTTAATATAAAGTCCTCGAATGGAGGACGTATCAGGTATTAAACTGATAAGAACAGATACTACACTTGATCTTAGCCAAAAGGCCGAGAAGCGATAACCCGTTATGGCCTCTGGCCTAACGAGCACCAGCTGGCAGAGCCTCCACTCCTGGACGACATGCCTGACCACGCGCTTGAAGACCTTGCGCAGAGAGGATTGAGCAACTAGGCACCACGCCCAACCGACCTTGCATCCCAAAGCCAAACTTCTTCCCTCTCTTACGTTAAACTGTGAAACAAATACAGCTTTGCCTCAGCAAAGCTCACAAAAATAAGTTGAACTCGTCAACGTTCCTCTCCACGGAAATCTTTAGTAAAAGGCGAAAGATTTATGCGTGAATGAAGAGAAACCCGAGCTATACAGGAAGTCAGTCCAGGCCTCCGAAACTCCATCGGAGGCCTAGAAATCCGGTCTAGGGTAGGTTGGCTTGCGCCGGCCCCTTACACCTGCACAGCCTTGATAGCTACAGATGTAGGATTGGTCTAGAGCTGGATGTGGGCTGTGGTTTGTATTAAAACCTAATAGGTCCCCTCCCTTTTCCAATTAAGTACATCTGAAACCTTTACGACTGACACCTGTTCCATTTTGTACAATTAAATACAAGAAATTTTTTTTTTTTTTTTTTTTTTTTTTTTTAAGTACCATATGTCACTTTGTCTTTTTTCCTACTTTTTTTTTTTTTTTCCCCCCCAATCGTTTAACATGAATACGTATTCATTCATTCATTCGTTCATTCATTCATTCATTCATTCATTTATTTCCTTCCTTCCTTCCTTCTTCTTTCATTTGACCCCTTTGAAAAGGTGCACCGTTCCTGGAGGTACTGCAATACCAGGTCGATGCGTGGAGCGGACGGAGCAAGCCCCTCTTCCAGCTCCTCGCTCTAAAAATCCGTTTAATATAAAGTCCTCGAATGGAGGACGTATCAGGTATTAAACTGATAAGAACAGATACTACACTTGATCTTAGCCAAAAGGCCGAGAAGCGATAACCCGTTATGGCCTCTGGCCTAACGAGCACCAGCTGGCAGAGCCTCCACTCCTGGACGACATGCCTGACCACGCGCTTGAAGACCTTGCGCAGAGAGGATTGAGCAACTAGGCACCACGCCCAACCGACCTTGCATCCCAAAGCCAAACTTCTTCCCTCTCTTACGTTAAACTGTGAAACAAATACAGCTTTGCCTCAGCAAAGCTCACAAAAATAAGTTGAACTCGTCAACGTTCCTCTCCACGGAAATCTTTAGTAAAAGGCGAAAGATTTATGCGTGAATGAAGAGAAACCCGAGCTATACAGGAAGTCAGTCCAGGCCTCCGAAACTCCATCGGAGGCCTAGAAATCCGGTCTAGGGTAGGTTGGCTTGCGCCGGCCCCTTACACCTGCACAGCCTTGATAGCTACAGATGTAGGATTGGTCTAGAGCTGGATGTGGGCTGTGGTTTGTATTAAAACCTAATAGGTCCCCTCCCTTTTCCAATTAAGTACATCTGAAACCTTTACGACTGACACCTGTTCCATTTTGTACAATTAAATACAAGAAATTTTTTTTTTTTTTTTTTTTTTTTTTTTTAAGTACCATATGTCACTTTGTCTTTTTTCCTACTTTTTTTTTTTTTTTCCCCCCCAATCGTTTAACATGAATACGTATTCATTCATTCATTCGTTCATTCATTCATTCATTCATTCATTTATTTCCTTCCTTCCTTCCTTCTTCTTTCATTTGACCCCTTTGAAAAGGTGCACCGTTCCTGGAGGTACTGCAATACCAGGTCGATGCGTGGAGCGGACGGAGCAAGCCCCTCTTCCAGCTCCTCGCTCTAAAAATCCGTTTAATATAAAGTCCTCGAATGGAGGACGTATCAGGTATTAAACTGATAAGAACAGATACTACACTTGATCTTAGCCAAAAGGCCGAGAAGCGATAACCCGTTATGGCCTCTGGCCTAACGAGCACCAGCTGGCAGAGCCTCCACTCCTGGACGACATGCCTGACCACGCGCTTGAAGACCTTGCGCAGAGAGGATTGAGCAACTAGGCACCACGCCCAACCGACCTTGCATCCCAAAGCCAAACTTCTTCCCTCTCTTACGTTAAACTGTGAAACAAATACAGCTTTGCCTCAGCAAAGCTCACAAAAATAAGTTGAACTCGTCAACGTTCCTCTCCACGGAAATCTTTAGTAAAAGGCGAAAGATTTATGCGTGAATGAAGAGAAACCCGAGCTATACAGGAAGTCAGTCCAGGCCTCCGAAACTCCATCGGAGGCCTAGAAATCCGGTCTAGGGTAGGTTGGCTTGCGCCGGCCCCTTACACCTGCACAGCCTTGATAGCTACAGATGTAGGATTGGTCTAGAGCTGGATGTGGGCTGTGGTTTGTATTAAAACCTAATAGGTCCCCTCCCTTTTCCAATTAAGTACATCTGAAACCTTTACGACTGACACCTGTTCCATTTTGTACAATTAAATACAAGAAATTTTTTTTTTTTTTTTTTTTTTTTTTTTAAGTACCATATGTCACTTTGTCTTTTTTCCTACTTCTTTTTTTTTTTCCCCCCCAATCGTTTAACATGAATACGTATTCATTCATTCATTCGTTCATTCATTCATTCATTCATTCATTTATTTCCTTCCTTCCTTCCTTCTTCTTTCATTTGACCCCTTTGAAAAGGTGCACCGTTCCTGGAGGTACTGCAATACCAGGTCGATGCGTGGAGCGGACGGAGCAAGCCCCTCTTCCAGCTCCTCGCTCTAAAAATCCGTTTAATATAAAGTCCTCGAATGGAGGACGTATCAGGTATTAAACTGATAAGAACAGATTTTTCTTTCGAAAAAATTTTATTGTCACTTTTTTCTTTTTTTTTTCATATCCACAGTGTACACAGTTTTTTCCTTCTCAGTTTATAGACATTTTTTTAAATAAATAAATAAACTTGGGTAAAACAAATTCTTATTTTAAAAACTGTTTAAAGGAAAAATAAATAAATACATCAATTTGTGTGTGTAAAAAACTATGAACAAAAGTGTCCATAAAATCGTTTCGTTTTTAAAAACAGTTAAATAAGTCGATTGATTAATAAAAAAGCAAACACATATCTTTATATAAAACACACAAAATAAAAAACCACTTAAGCATCCTCTCTTTTCCAAGATCGGGGGTGAGTCCTTACCAAGGGCGCCCATCACACTGCTCTCCAGCCACGGCCGAGGCCCGTCACTTCCGGTGCCCAGAGGAGATCCTCTACCCTCCGGCTCGCTGCTCCCGTAGCCTTTGCAGGTGAGGGCGCATCTACGAGCGGCCAGGGTCGGTGGCGGCCGGGACCTTTCTCGTGCAACCCCGGCCCCCTCCTCCGAATGTCGCCGCGCGGTACCCCTGCAGCGTGGACTTCGCCATCTGCTCGCTCGCGTGGAGGGGCACCGTCACGCGTTTCCCCACCAGCAGGTTTCTGGTGGTCCAGATGGCATCCTTCACGGCGTTGAGGGTGAGCCAGAGCGTGGTGAACCTCTGCGCCGTTAGGCCCTTCGAGCCTGGGCCCACCCCGAGGATGGCGAGCTTGTAGTCCATCTGGACCCCACCTGCCGGCAGGCACGGGAAATACAGGGGGCCGGTCGTGGTCCACTGGTCCCGCGCGGCGCCGCACTCCCATAAGAGGTGTCGCACGGTCTCCGGCGCGTTGCATCCGGGTCGTGGGCAGATGGGGTTGGAGCCCATGCCCCGGGAGTGCATGACCGCCCTGACCGGGAGAATCTCGTGGGCCACCATCCATGACAGGTCCTTGTGCCTGTTCTGAAGAGCAGGGTGGGCGGCGTTCTTCCAAACTTGTTTGGCCTCACTTAGAGTGAGGCCGGGGACTGGACTCACAGGTTCCCGATCCTGAACGAGAGAGAGAAGAGACCTGTGGTTAGTTAAAATGGAGACATCTTCTCCTTCTAAAACATTTTTCTTTAAAAATCTCTTGATAAAATCATGCTCTTTTGTCAGATTAAAAGACACAGGCGTTTTGAGATCTACAGGTAAAATTCTAAGGCTTCGTAGGTACGACCCCATCCAGAAACGGGTCATGGCCGCTGTCTTGCTCTCTCTGGATGGGGCCACGGCGTACGCGATGTGGAGGGCGGTGAAACGGCTGCCTAAAAACAGGTGGGGGTCCGGGAGGCCTTTCCCGCCGTTTTCCGGTCTCTTCTTTACGACCTCCCTCTTCACTCTCTCCCACTTGGACCCCCAGATGAAGTAAAACACCGCTCTCTCCAACTCTAAAAGAAAGTGTCGTGGGGGACTAAAAACAGAACACACGAGTAACATTAAAGGTAAAATCACTGCTTTAAAAATTAAAACTTTACCTTCAAAAGTCATCTGTCTCAGTCCCCAAAAGCCCAGATTCTGCCTGACTTTCCCTAACAAGTCGGCCCAGTTTCCCCGTCCTCCACCCTCTTTGTCAAATTTCACTCCTAAAATCCGTAAGTCGGTTTTAAAAACCAATTCCAGTCCGCCTGTGTCCACGTCACCCCACGGCCCGAAGAGCTGGGCCTCGGACTTGCTCCTGTTGAGCTTGGCGCCCGAGGCCCGACCGTACCAGTCAGTCAGGTCCATTGCTCTTCGCATGGATAAAAAGTCTGTGGCTAAAAGGGTTACGTCGTCCATATATAAAACGCACGTTGCGGTCAGTCCACCCGTCCCAGGTACTTCGAGTCCTTTGACCCATTTATCCCTTCTCAAGATCTGTGCCAGTGGCTCTATGCAAGCCACATACAGGAGGGGAGATAAAGGACACCCCTGACGGACGCCACTGCGGATATTCACCGCCTTGGACATGTGCCCGTTAACCAACATTCTACTGACTATGCCCTTGTACAGTAATCCCACCCAGGCTATGAACCTATCAGGGAACCCCATTTTGGCCAGTACCTGAAACAGGAACTGATGCGAGACTCGGTCGAATGCTTTCTCAAAATCTAGGTTCAGGACCGCTAGCCGGATGTTTCTGTCTCTCGCGTAACAGATGACGTCTCTGATCAGTACCAGACTGTCGGTGATCTTCCTCCCTGGCACAGCACATGCTTGATCCGGGTGGATCACGTCCTCTAAGACAGTCGACATACGTGCTGATAAAATCTTGCTAAAAAGTTTACAATCAAAGTTTAAAAGCGTGATCGGTCTCCAGTTCCTGAGGTCTGTCTTGTCGCCTTTCTTGTGAAGAAGCGACACTATCCCTGTTCTAAAGCTGTCCGGGAGTCTGTCCAAGGTCTCAAATTCGTTAAAAACAGTGAGTAAGTCGTGTGCTAAAATATCCCAGAAAGTCAGATAAAATTCTAGGGGGAGTCCATCCATTCCTGGGGACTTCCCCTTTTTAAAACCTTTTAAAGAATTTTGTATTTCTAAAACTGTAAAATCCTGGGATAAAAGCATTGTTTCACTATTGACCTTGTTTTCTAAAAAGGCTAAAACTTCTTCCAAGGTATCCTTATGAACGTATTTTTCGCTGTATAGATTGCTATAAAATTCTTCCACCCCACCTAAAATCTCGTCCGTTGTTTTTAGGTCCCTCCCTCCATCTTTTATTGCGGTAATTGTACCTCCCTTTGAAACAATCTTTTTAAAAAAATACCTTGTACATTTTTCCCCTTCTTCAATCTCCCTCTCTCTGCTTCTTAAAATGACCCCCTTGTTTTGTATATCCGATAAAACACGCATTTCTTCTTTTACTTCTTTAATCTCCTCAGTAAAATCCATACCACAGTTAAAAAGGTTAAAATATCTCTGCAGTCGTTTTTGCAGTCCCATCATGCATCTTCTTTCCTTATTTTTCTTTTCTTTCCCTACCCTCTTAAAAAAACTCCCTGTCCGTTTTTTTACCATCTCCCACCACTGTGCTCGTGATTCATAAAAGTCCTGGAGGGTCTGCCATTGGCTGAACTGCTCCCTATACTCTCTGACTACTTCTTTATCTTCTAACACCGAGCAGTTCAGCCTCCACAGCCCTCCTCCTACCGTCACACCAGTGGACAGTGACAGGGTGCAGGACAGCATCATGTGGTCAGAAAAGAAGAGAGGGGTCAGTGTAGCATCGGTCGGCGGGCAGTCCCGTGTAAAAACATAGTCGATCCGAGAGGCTCTGGTGCCATCACCACTGAACCAGGTGAAGCCCTCCTCTCTTTGATGCAACGTTTTAAAACAGTCGACTAGTTTAAAATCTTTAACTAATCCTTGGAGTAAAACCGATGTTTTGTCTACTACGCACTCCCCTGTTACCCTTTTCCTATCCTTAGCTGTTAAAATACAATTAAAATCCCCTGCTACGATTAAAGGAAGCCTCCCTAGCATGTGGGACTGCAGGTCTTCTAAAAGTTCATACCTTTCATTTTTTTCCGTAAAACCATACACATTAAGAACAGTAAAATCCCTATCTAAAAAGGTCAGATTGGCTAAGAGTGCCCGTCCATCTCTCACCACTGTGCTGCCCTTCACCGCGATGTTGGGGTTATTTATTAAAATGGCGACACCATCACATTTATTAAAATTGGAACCACTCCACAACGAGGGTCCCGGGGTCCACACATCTTCCCATTTCCTATAATTATATAAAAAGGGCAGAGCACATTCTTGTAATAAAATCACATCTGACTTAAAAGATTTTAAAAGGGATAATACACTCTGTGCTCTCAGGGTGGACCTCACACTTCTCACATTGATGGTAGAGATTGTGAGGGCCATGAGCAGTATGGTAAAAAGGTATAAAACAGTGTTAAAAACATGCAGAGACAACGTTAAAACAAATTTAAAGGGATATTATTTCTTGTGACACTTGCTCTTCCTTTATCTCAGTGGGCCTGGGTTCAGGAGGGCAAGTGTCTGCTGCCGCACGGGCCGCGGAGGCAACCTCTCGCGGCTCCTTTGGCGACGATGTTCTCAGCTGGAGGTGCAAGAACGAAACCTCATTTGGGGGCTCTGAGGGCCATAAGCGGTTCAGTTCTTCCGAGGAAGAACTGTCCCGCCTATGCTCTGCCCTCAGTTTCTTCTCCTCTGTTACGAACAGAGGAGATCCCGCAGGTCTTTTCTGCACCTGAGCATTCGGGAGAGGACTGTCTGACTCACTCTCCCCAGATACCACACTTAACTCTGAAACTGTCTCCATGGAGGAAGCCGTCCCTTCCTCCCCTTCCGCCATTTCCTGTACTTTATTTTGCGGGGAGGGGGGGGCTTCCTCCCTCTGGTTTGCTGACTCCGCCCCTAAGGCCGCCCCACTTACCCGTATCTGCTCAGGCCCCGAAGCTGACGGGAGAGTTGATTTTCCCGCCAAAACCGCCGGGCCCGCCTCCTTCTCCGTTGTTTGTTCTGTTTGTTGCGTTTGTGGGGCGGCCATCTTGTTGCTTTTCAGTTTGTTGGCAAAGCTCTTGGGGCAATCTCTGTAGAGGTGGTTTGTCTCTCCACACAGATTGCACCGTCTGCCAATGGTGCACTCATCAAAAACGTGACCAATTTCTCTACATTTCCCACAAATTATTTCCTGGCACGCGTCGGCTAGATGTCCCATCCTCCCACACTTACGGCAGAGTTTGGGCATCCCCTGGTAATGGATGTAGCCTCTGTTCTCTCCCAACACAATCATAGAAGGCAGATGTCTCAGGCCCTGGTAGCCCCCAGCGTCTTCCCATTGTTTAATGGGAATCCGCCAGGAACAATTCCAGATGCCGTCCTCATCCAACACTTTGACTGGTTGTCCGCGAACAGTGCAAAATCTACCCAGCCATACGCAAATATCGTCTCCAGTCACCGTTTCATTAAACATCCTAACAATCACCGTTTTAAGCGAATTGTCAGAAAGTTTCTCCACGGTGAACATGGAGAAATGGGCCTTACAACCGTCAAACCGTTGCCAGAAATCATTTAGCAGAGAAGCGGTCCTAAAACTAACATCAAATCCTTTGTTCAGGGGCAGAGTCACTAGACAGTTCAGTTCGTCGGGTTTGAAACCAAGAGATTTCTGGATTAGCTTCCTGGAGAAATCAAGCCGTGACATCCCCAGGAGCTTTCCATCCACCTCTTTAAACAAAAAGCGCACGCTGTGGTGCCTCCTCATGCCGGCACGAGCAGCCGACATTTTGGAGGCACCACTAGCCTATAAATAAATAAATAAATAAATAAATAAATAAATAAATAAATAAATAAATAAAGTAAAACAAATACAAAACTAAACGAAATAAATATTTTTTAAACGAAAAAAAGGGGAAAAATTAAATAAATTAATGAATTTGTACTTACCACTTCGCAGATTCACTGGCACGATGTTCCACTCGCCTAGAGAAGCTGAAAAAAAAGGGTCCGCACGAATTCTCTCTTTGGATGGTTGTGTCCAAAATCATAAAGGGATTAAGGGCAATTGCCACCAAAGAGCCGATCGCTGTCTCACCCGATTGATCTTAGCCAAAAGGCCGAGAAGCGATAACCCGTTATGGCCTCTAGCCTAACGAGCACCAGCTGGCAGAGCCTCCACTCCTGGACGACATGCCTGACCACGCGCTTGAAGACCTTGCGCGGAGAGGATTGAGCAACTAGGCACCACGCCCAACCGACCTTGCATCCCAAAGCCAAACTTCTTCCCTCTCTTACGTTAAACTGTGAAACAAATACAGCTTTGCCTCAGCAAAGCTCACAAAAATAAGTTGAACTCGTCAACGTTCCTCTCCACGGAAATCTTTAGTAAAAGGCGAAAGATTTATGCGTGAATGAAGAGAAACCCGAGCTATACAGGAAGTCAGTCCAGGCCTCCGAAACTCCATCGGAGGCCTAGAAATCCGGTCTAGGGTAGGTTGGCTTGCGCCGGCCCCTTACACCTGCACAGCCTTGATAGCTACAGATGTAGGATTGGTCTAGAGCTGGATGTGGGCTGTGGTTTGTATTAAAACCTAATAGGTCCCCTCCCTTTTCCAATTAAGTACATCTGAAACCTTTACGACTGACACCTGTTCCATTTTGTACAATTAAATACAAGAATTTTTTTTTTTTTTTTTTTTTTTTTTTTTTTTTAAGTACCATATGTCACTTTGTTTTTTTTCCTACTTTTTTTTTTTTTCCCCCCAATCGTTTAGCATGAATACGTATTCATTCATTCATTCGTTCATTCATTCATTCATTCATTTATTTATTTATTTCCTTCCTCCCTTCCTTCCTTCTTCTTTCATTTGACCCCTTTGAAAAGGTGCACCGTTCCTGGAGGTACTGCAATACCAGGTCGATGCGTGGAGCGGACGGAGCAAGCCCCTCTTCCAGCTCCTCGCTCTAAAAATCCGTTTAATATAAAGTCCTCGAATGGAGGACGTATCAGGTATTAAACTGATAAGAACAGATACTACACTTGATCTTAGCCAAAAGGCCGAGAAGCGATAACCCGTTATGGCCTCTGGCCTAACGAGCACCAGCTGGCAGAGCCTCCACTCCTGGACGACATGCCTGACCACGCGCTTGAAGACCTTGCGCGGAGAGGATTGAGCAACTAGGCACCACGCCCAACCGACCTTGCATCCCAAAGCCAAACTTCTTCCCTCTCTTACGTTAAACTGTGAAACAAATACAGCTTTGCCTCAGCAAAGCTCACAAAAATAAGTTGAACTCGTCAACGTTCCTCTCCACGGAAATCTTTAGTAAAAGGCGAAAGATTTATGCGTGAATGAAGAGAAACCCGAGCTATACAGGAAGTCAGTCCAGGCCTCCGAAACTCCATCGGAGGCCTAGAAATCCGGTCTAGGGTAGGTTGGCTTGCGCCGGCCCCTTACACCTGCACAGCCTTGATAGCTACAGATGTAGGATTGGTCTAGAGCTGGATGTGGGCTGTGGTTTGTATTAAAACCTAATAGGTCCCCTCCCTTTTCCAATTAAGTACATCTGAAACCTTTACGACTGACACCTGTTCCATTTTGTACAATTAAATACAAGAAATTTTTTTTTTTTTTTTTTTTTTTTTTTTTTAAGTACCATATGTCACTTTGTTTTTTTTCCTACTTTTTTTTTTTTTCCCCCCAATCGTTTAGCATGAATACGTATTCATTCATTCATTCGTTCATTCATTCATTCATTCATTTATTTATTTATTTCCTTCCTCCCTTCCTTCCTTCTTCTTTCATTTGACCCCTTTGAAAAGGTGCACCGTTCCTGGAGGTACTGCAATACCAGGTCGATGCGTGGAGCGGACGGAGCAAGCCCCTCTTCCAGCTCCTCGCTCTAAAAATCCGTTTAATATAAAGTCCTCGAATGGAGGACGTATCAGGTATTAAACTGATAAGAACAGATTTTTCTTTCGAAAAAATTTTATTGTCACTTTTTTCTTTTTTTTTCATATCCACAGTGTACACAGTTTTTTCCTTCTCAGTTTATAGACATTTTTTTAAATAAATAAATAAACTTGGGTAAAACAAATTCTTATTTTAAAAACTGTTTAAAGGAAAAATAAATAAATACATCAATTTGTGTGTGTAAAAAACTATGAACAAAAGTGTCCATAAAATCGTTTCGTTTTTAAAAACAGTTAAATAAGTCGATTGATTAATAAAAAAGCAAACACATATCTTTATATAAAACACACAAAATAAAAAACCACTTAAGCATCCTCTCTTTTCCAAGATCGGGGGTGAGTCCTTACCAAGGGCGCCCATCACACTGCTCTCCAGCCACGGCCGAGGCCCGTCACTTCCGGTGCCCAGAGGAGATCCTCTACCCTCCGGCTCGCTGCTCCCGTAGCCTTTGCAGGTGAGGGCGCATCTACGAGCGGCCAGGGTCGGTGGCGGCCGGGACCTTTCTCGTGCAACCCCGGCCCCCTCCTCCGAATGTCGCCGCGCGGTACCCCTGCAGCGTGGACTTCGCCATCTGCTCGCTCGCGTGGAGGGGCACCGTCACGCGTTTCCCCACCAGCAGGTTTCTGGTGGTCCAGATGGCATCCTTCACGGCGTTGAGGGTGAGCCAGAGCGTGGTGAACCTCTGCGCCGTTAGGCCCTTCGAGCCTGGGCCCACCCCGAGGATGGCGAGCTTGTAGTCCATCTGGACCCCACCTGCCGGCAGGCACGGGAAATACAGGGGGCCGGTCGTGGTCCACTGGTCCCGCGCGGCGCCGCACTCCCATAAGAGGTGTCGCACGGTCTCCGGCGCGTTGCATCCGGGTCGTGGGCAGATGGGGTTGGAGCCCATGCCCCGGGAGTGCATGACCGCCCTGACCGGGAGAATCTCGTGGGCCACCATCCATGACAGGTCCTTGTGCCTGTTCTGAAGAGCAGGGTGGGCGGCGTTCTTCCAAACTTGTTTGGCCTCACTTAGAGTGAGGCCGGGGACTGGACTCACAGGTTCCCGATCCTGAACGAGAGAGAGAAGAGACCTGTGGTTAGTTAAAATGGAGACATCTTCTCCTTCTAAAACATTTTTCTTTAAAAATCTCTTGATAAAATCATGCTCTTTTGTCAGATTAAAAGACACAGGCGTTTTGAGATCTACAGGTAAAATTCTAAGGCTTCGTAGGTACGACCCCATCCAGAAACGGGTCATGGCCGCTGTCTTGCTCTCTCTGGATGGGGCCACGGCGTACGCGATGTGGAGGGCGGTGAAACGGCTGCCTAAAAACAGGTGGGGGTCCGGGAGGCCTTTCCCGCCGTTTTCCGGTCTCTTCTTTACGACCTCCCTCTTCACTCTCTCCCACTTGGACCCCCAGATGAAGTAAAACACCGCTCTCTCCAACTCTAAAAGAAAGTGTCGTGGGGGACTAAAAACAGAACACACGAGTAACATTAAAGGTAAAATCACTGCTTTAAAAATTAAAACTTTACCTTCAAAAGTCATCTGTCTCAGTCCCCAAAAGCCCAGATTCTGCCTGACTTTCCCTAACAAGTCGGCCCAGTTTCCCCGTCCTCCACCCTCTTTGTCAAATTTCACTCCTAAAATCCGTAAGTCGGTTTTAAAAACCAATTCCAGTCCGCCTGTGTCCCCGTCACCCCACGGCCCGAAGAGCTGGGCCTCGGACTTGCTCCTGTTGAGCTTGGCGCCCGAGGCCCGACCGTACCAGTCAGTCAGGTCCATTGCTCTTCGCATGGATAAAAAGTCTGTGGCTAAAAGGGTTACGTCGTCCATATATAAAACGCATGTTGCGGTCAGTCCACCCGTCCCAGGCACTTCGAGTCCTTTGACCCATTTATCCCTTCTCAAGATCTGTGCCAGTGGCTCTATGCAAGCCACATACAGGAGGGGAGATAAAGGACACCCCTGACGGACGCCACTGCGGATATTCACCGCCTTGGACACGTGCCCGTTAACCAACATTCTACTGACTATGCCCTTGTACAGTAATCCCACCCAGGCTATGAACCTATCAGGGAACCCCATTTTGGCCAGTACCTGAAACAGGAACTGATGCGAGACTCGGTCGAATGCTTTTTCAAAATCTAGGTTCAGGACCGCTAGCCGGATGTTTCTGTCTCTCGCGTAACAGATGACGTCTCTGATCAGTACCAGACTGTCGGTGATCTTCCTCCCTGGCACAGCACATGCTTGATCCGGGTGGATCACGTCCTCTAAGACAGTCGACATACGTGCTGATAAAATCTTGCTAAAAAGTTTACAATCAAAGTTTAAAAGCGTGATCGGTCTCCAGTTCCTGAGGTCTGTCTTGTCGCCTTTCTTGTGAAGAAGCGACACTATCCCTGTTCTAAAGCTGTCCGGGAGTCTGTCCAAGGTCTCAAATTCGTTAAAAACAGTGAGTAAGTCGTGTGCTAAAATATCCCAGAAAGTCAGATAAAATTCTAGGGGGAGTCCATCCATTCCTGGGGACTTCCCCTTTTTAAAACCTTTTAAAGAATTTTGTATTTCTAAAACTGTAAAATCCTGGGATAAAAGCATTGTTTCACTATTGACCTTGTTTTCTAAAAAGGCTAAAACTTCTTCCAAGGTATCCTTATGAACGTATTTTTCGCTGTATAGGTTGCTATAAAATTCTTCCACCCCTCCTAAAATCTCGTCCGTTGTTTTTAGGTCCCTCCCTCCATCTTTTATTGCGGTAATTGTACCTCCCTTTGAAACAATCTTTTTAAAAAAATACCTTGTACATTTTTCCCCTTCTTCAATCTCCCTCTCTCTGCTTCTTAAAATGACCCCCTTGTTTTGTATATCCGATAAAACACGCATTTCTTCTTTTACTTCTTTAATCTCCTCAGTAAAATCCATACCACAGTTAAAAAGGTTAAAATATCTCTGCAGTCGTTTTTGCAGTCCCATCATGCATCTTCTTTCCTTATTTTTCTTTTCTTTCCCTACCCTCTTAAAAAAACTCCCTGTCCGTTTTTTTACCATCTCCCACCACTGTGCTCGTGATTCATAAAAGTCCTGGAGGGTCTGCCATTGGCTGAACTGCTCCCTATACTCTCTGACTACTTCTTTATCTTCTAACACCGAGCAGTTCAGCCTCCACAGCCCTCCTCCTACCGTCACACCAGTGGACAGTGACAGGGTGCAGGACAGCATCATGTGGTCAGAAAAGAAGAGAGGGGTCAGTGTAGCATCGGTCGGCGGGCAGTCCCGTGTAAAAACATAGTCGATCCGAGAGGCTCTGGTGCCATCACCACTGAACCAGGTGAAGCCCTCCTCTCTTTGATGCAACGTTTTAAAACAGTCGACTAGTTTAAAATCTTTAACTAATCCTTGGAGTAAAACCGATGTTTTGTCTACTACGCACTCCCCTGTTACCCTTTTCCTATCCTTAGCTGTTAAAATACAATTAAAATCCCCTGCTACGATTAAAGGAAGCCTCCCTAGCATGTGGGACTGCAGGTCTTCTAAAAGTTCATACCTTTCATTTTTTTCCGTAAAACCATACACATTAAGAACAGTAAAATCCCTATCTAAAAAGGTCAGATTGGCTAAGAGTGCCCGTCCATCTCTCACCACTGTGCTGCCCTTCACCGCAATGTTGGGGTTATTTATTAAAATGGCGACACCATCACATTTATTAAAATTGGAACCACTCCACAACGAGGGTCCCGGGGTCCACACATCTTCCCATTTCCTATAATTATATAAAAAGGGCAGAGCACATTCTTGTAATAAAATCACATCTGACTTAAAAGATTTTAAAAGGGATAATACACTCTGTGCTCTCAGGGTGGACCTCACACTTCTCACATTGATGGTAGAGATTGTGAGGGCCATGAGCAGTATGGTAAAAAGGTATAAAACAGTGTTAAAAACATGCAGAGACAACGTTAAAACAAATTTAAAGGGATATTATTTCTTGTGACACTTGCTCTTCCTTTATCTCAGTGGGCCTGGGTTCAGGAGGGCAAGTGTCTGCTGCCGCACGGGCCGCGGAGGCAACCTCTCGCGGCTCCTTTGGCGACGATGTTCTCAGCTGGAGGTGCAAGAACGAAACCTCATTTGGGGGCTCTGAGGGCCATAAGCGGTTCAGTTCTTCCGAGGAAGAACTGTCCCGCCTATGCTCTGCCCTCAGTTTCTTCTCCTCTGTTACGAACAGAGGAGATCCCGCAGGTCTTTTCTGCACCTGAGCATTCGGGAGAGGACTGTCTGACTCACTCTCCCCAGATACCACACTTAACTCTGAAACTGTCTCCATGGAGGAAGCCGTCCCTTCCTCCCCTTCCGCCATTTCCTGTACTTTATTTTGCGGGGAGGGGGGGGCTTCCTCCCTCTGGTTTGCTGACTCCGCCCCTAAGGCCGCCCCACTTACCCGTATCTGCTCAGGCCCCGAAGCTGACGGGAGAGTTGATTTTCCCGCCAAAACCGCCGGGCCCGCCTCCTTCTCCGTTGTTTGTTCTGTTTGTTGCGTTTGTGGGGCGGCCATCTTGTTGCTTTTCAGTTTGTTGGCAAAGCTCTTGGGGCAATCTCTGTAGAGGTGGTTTGTCTCTCCACACAGATTGCACCGTCTGCCAATGGTGCACTCATCAAAAACGTGACCAATTTCTCTACATTTCCCACAAATTATTTCCTGGCACGCGTCGGCTAGATGTCCCATCCTCCCACACTTACGGCAGAGTTTGGGCATCCCCTGGTAATGGATGTAGCCTCTGTTCTCTCCCAACACAATCATAGAAGGCAGATGTCTCAGGCCCTGGTAGCCCCCAGCGTCTTCCCATTGTTTAATGGGAATCCGCCAGGAACAATTCCAGATGCCGTCCTCATCCAACACTTTGACTGGTTGTCCGCGAACAGTGCAAAATCTACCCAGCCATACGCAAATATCGTCTCCAGTCACCGTTTCATTAAACATCCTAACAATCACCGTTTTAAGCGAATTGTCAGAAAGTTTCTCCACGGTGAACATGGAGAAATGGGCCTTACAACCGTCAAACCGTTGCCAGAAATCATTTAGCAGAGAAGCGGTCCTAAAACTAACATCAAATCCTTTGTTCAGGGGCAGAGTCACTAGACAGTTCAGTTCGTCGGGTTTGAAACCAAGAGATTTCTGGATTAGCTTCCTGGAGAAATCAAGCCGTGACATCCCCAGGAGCTTTCCATCCACCTCTTTAAACAAAAAGCGCACGCTGTGGTGCCTCCTCATGCCGGCACGAGCAGCCGACATTTTGGAGGCACCACTAGCCTATAAATAAATAAATAAATAAATAAATAAATAAATAAAGTAAAACAAATACAAAACTAAACGAAATAAATATTTTTTAAACGAAAAAAAAGGGAAAAATTAAATAAATTAATGAATTTGTACTTACCACTTCGCAGATTCACTGGCACGATGTTCCACTCGCCTAGAGAAGCTGAAAAAAAAAGGGTCCGCACGAATTCTCTCTTTGGATGGTTGTGTCCAAAATCATAAAGGGATTAAGGGCAATTGCCACCAAAGAGCCGATCGCTGTCTCACCCGATTGATCTTAGCCAAAAGGCCGAGAAGCGATAACCCGTTATGGCCTCTGGCCTAACGAGCACCAGCTGGCAGAGCCTCCACTCCTGGACGACATGCCTGACCACGCGCTTGAAGACCTTGCGCGGAGAGGATTGAGCAACTAGGCACCACGCCCAACCGACCTTGCATCCCAAAGCCAAACTTCTTCCCTCTCTTACGTTAAACTGTGAAACAAATACAGCTTTGCCTCAGCAAAGCTCACAAAAATAAGTTGAACTCGTCAACGTTCCTCTCCACGGAAATCTTTAGTAAAAGGCGAAAGATTTATGCGTGAATGAAGAGAAACCCGAGCTATACAGGAAGTCAGTCCAGGCCTCCGAAACTCCATCGGAGGCCTAGAAATCCGGTCTAGGGTAGGTTGGCTTGCGCCGGCCCCTTACACCTGCACAGCCTTGATAGCTACAGATGTAGGATTGGTCTAGAGCTGGATGTGGGCTGTGGTTTGTATTAAAACCTAATAGGTCCCCTCCCTTTTCCAATTAAGTACATCTGAAACCTTTACGACTGACACCTGTTCCATTTTGTACAATTAAATACAAGAAATTTTTTTTTTTTTTTTTTTTTTTTTTTTTTTTAAGTACCATATGTCACTTTGTTTTTTTTCCTACTTTTTTTTTTTTTCCCCCCAATCGTTTAGCATGAATACGTATTCATTCATTCATTCGTTCATTCATTCATTCATTCATTTATTTATTTATTTCCTTCCTCCCTTCTTCTTTCATTTGACCCCTTTGAAAAGGTGCACCGTTCCTGGAGGTACTGCAATACCAGGTCGATGCGTGGAGCGGACGGAGCAAGCCCCTCTTCCAGCTCCTCGCTCTAAAAATCCGTTTAATATAAAGTCCTCGAATGGAGGACGTATCAGGTATTAAACTGATAAGAACAGATTTTTCTTTCGAAAAAAATTTTATTGTCACTTTTTTCTTTTTTTCATATTCACAGTGTACACAGTTTTTCCTTCTCAGTTCATAGACATTTTTTTTTTTAAATAAATAAATAAACTTGGGTAAAACAATTTCTTATTTTAAAAACTGTTTAAAGGAAAAGTAGATAAATACATAGATTGTGTGTGTAAAAAACTATGAATAAAAGTGTCCATAAAATCGTTTCGTTTTTAAAAACAGTTAAATAATTCAATTGATTGATAAAAAAGCAAACACATATCTTTATATAAAACACACAAAATAAAAAAACCACTTAAGCATCCTCTCTTTTCCAAGATCGGGGGTGAGTCCTTACCAAGGTAGTCCATCTCACTGCTCTCCAGCCACGGCCGAGGCCCGTCACTTCCGGTGCCCAGAGGAGATCCTCTACCCTCCGGCTCGCTGCTCCCGTAGCCTTTGCAGGTGAGGGCGCATCTACGAGCGGCCAGGGTCGGTGGCGGCCGGGACCTTTCTCGTGCAACCCCGGCCCCCTCCTCCGAATGTCGCCGCGCGGTACCCCTGCAGCGTGGACTTCGCCATCTGCTCGCTCGCGTGGAGGGGCACCGTCACGCGTTTCCCCACCAGCAGGTTTCTGGTGGTCCAGATGGCATCCTTCACGGCGTTGAGGGTGAGCCAGAGCGTGGTGAACCTCTGCGCCGTTAGGCCCTTCGAGCCTGGGCCCACCCCGAGGATGGCGAGCTTGTAGTCCAGCTGGACCCCACCTGCCGACAGGCACGGGAAATACAGGGGGCCGGTCGTGGTCCACTGGTCCCGCGCGGCGCCGCACTCCCACAAGAGGTGTCGCACGGTCTCCGGCGCGTTGCATCCGGGTCGTGGGCAGATGGGGTTGGAGCCCATGCCCCGGGAGTGCATGACCGCCCTGACCGGGAGAATCTCATGGGCCACCATCCATGACAGGTCCTTGTGCCTGTTCTGAAGAGCAGGGTGGGCGGCGTTCCTCCAAACTTGCTTGGCCTCACTTAGAGCGAGGCCTGGGACTGGACTCACAGGTTCCCGATCCTGAACGAGAGACATAATAGACTTGTGGTTAGTTAAAACTGAAACATCTTCTCCTTCTAAAACATTTTTCTTTAAAAATCTCTTGATAAAATCATGTTCTTTTGTCAGATTAAAAGACACAGGCGTTTTGAGGTCTACAGGTAAAATCTTTAGGCTTCGTAGGTATGACCCCATCCAGAAACGGGTCATGGCCGCTGTCTTGCTCTCTCTGGACGGGGCCACGGCGTACGCGATGTGGAGGGCGGTGAAACGGCTGCCTAAAAAGAGGTGGGGGTCCGGGAGGCCTTTCCCGCCGTTTTCCGGTCTCTTCTTCACGACCTCCCTCTTCACTCTCTCCCACTTGGACCCCCAGAAGAAGTAAAACACCGCCCTCTCCAGCTCTAAAAGAAAGTGTCGTGGGGGACTAAAAACAGAACACACCAGTAACATCAAAGGTAAAATTACTGCTTTAAAAATTAAAACTTTACCTTCCAATGTCATCTGTCTCAGTCCCCAAAAGCCCAGTTTCTGCCTGACTTTCCCTAACACGTCGGCCCAGTTTCCACGTCCTCCACCCTCTTTGTCAAATTTTACTCCTAAAATCCGTAGGTCGTTTTTAAAAACCAATTCCAGTCCTCCTGTGTCCACGCTACCCCACGGCCCGAAGAGCTGGGCCTCGGACTTGCCCCTGTTGAGCTTGGCGCCCGAGGCCCGACCGTACCAGTCAGTCAGGTCCATTGCTCTTCGCATGGATAAAACGTCTGTGGCTAAAAGGGTTACGTCGTCCATATATAAAACGCACGTCGCGGTCAGTCCACCCGTCCCAGGCACTTCAAGTCCTTTAATCCATTTATCCCTTCTCAAGATCTGTGCCAGTGGCTCGATGCAAGCCACATACAGGAGGGGAGATAAAGGACACCCCTGACGGACGCCACTGCGGATATTCACCGCCTTGGACACGTGCCCGTTTACCAACATTCTACTGATTATGCCCTTGTACAGTAATCCCACCCAGGCTATGAACCTATCAGGGAACCCCATTTTGTCCAGTACCTGAAACAGGAACTGATGCGAGACTCGGTCAAATGCTTTTTCAAAATCTAGGTTCAGGACCGCTAGCCGGATGTTTCTGTCTCTCGCGTAACAGATGACGTCTCTGATCAGTACCAGGCTGTCGGTGATCTTCCTCCCTGGCACAGCGCATGCTTGATCCGGGTGGATCACGTCCTCTAAAACGGTCGACATACGTGCAGATAAAATCTTGCTAAAAAGTTTACAATCGAAATTTAAAAGCGTGATCGGTCTCCAGTTCCTGAGGTCTGTCTTGTCGCCTTTCTTGTGAAGAAGCGACACTATCCCTACTCTAAAGCTGTCTGGGAGTCTGTCCAAGGTCTCAAATTCGTTAAAAACAGTGAATAAGTCATGTGCTAAAATGTCCCAGAAAGTCAGATAAAATTCTAGGGGGAGTCCATCCATTCCAGGGGACTTCCCCCTTTTAAAACCTTTTAAAGAATTTTGCATTTCTAAAAGCGTGAAATCCTGGGATAAAAGCATTGTTTCACTATTGACCTTGTTGTCTAAAAAGGCTAAAACTTCCTCCAGGGTATCTTTGTGCACAGATTTTTCCTTATATAGGTCGGTATAAAATTCTTCCACCCCACCTAAAATCTCATCTGTTGATTTTAACTCCCTCCCTCCATCTTTTATTGTGGTGATTATACCTCCCCTTGAAACAATCTTTTTAAAAAAATATCTTGTGCACTTTTCCCCTTCTTCAATCTCCCTCTCTCTGCTTCTTAAAATGACCCCCCTGCTTTGTATATCCGATAAAACACGCATTTCTTCTTTTACTTCTTTAATCTGTTCAGTAAAATCAATCCCACAGTTAAAAAGGTTAAAATATCTCTGCAGCCTTTTTTGCAGTCCCATCATGCATCTTTTTTCCTTATTTTTCCTTTCTTTCCCTACCTTCTTAAAAAATCTTTTTGTCCGTTCCTTTATCATCTCCCACCACTGTGCTCGTGACTCATAAAAGTCCTGGAGGGTCTGCCATTGGCTGAACTGCTCCCTGTACTCTCTGACTACTTCTTTATCTTCTAACACTGAGCAGTTCAGCCTCCACAGCCCTCCTCCTACCGTCACACCAGTGGACAGTGACAGGGTGCAGGACAGCATCATGTGGTCTGAAAAGAAGAAAGGGGTCAGTGTAGCATCGGTCGGCGGGCAGTCCCGTGTAAAAACATAGTCGATCCGAGAGGCTCTGGTGCCATCACCACTGAACCAGGTGAAGCCCTCCTCTCTTTGATGCAAAGCTTTGAAACAGTCGACTAGTTTAAAATCGTTGACTAAGCCCTGAAGTAAAACCGATGTCTTATCTACCATGCACTCCCCCACTACCCTTTTCCTATCCTTTGCTGTTAAAATACAATTAAAATCCCCTGCTACGATTAAAGGAACCCTCCCTAGCATGTGGGACTGCAGGTCTTCTAAAAGTTCATACCTTTCATTTTTTTCAGTAAAACCATACACATTAAGAACAGTAAAATCCCTATCTAAAAAGGTCAGATTGGCTAAGAGTGCCCGTCCATCTCTCACCACTGTGCTGCCCTTCACCGCGATGTTGGGGTTATTTATTAAAATGGCGACACCATCACATTTATTAAAATTGGAACCACTCCACAACGAGGGTCCCGGGGTCCACACATCTTCCCATTTCCTATAATTATATAAAAAGGGCAGAGCACATTCTTGTAATAAAATCACATCTGACTTAAAAGATTTTAAAAGGGATAATACACTCTGTGCTCTCAGGGTGGACCTCACACTTCTCACATTGATGGTAGAGATTGTGAGGGCCATGAGCAGTATGGTAAAAATAGGTATAAAACAGTGTTAAAAACATGCAGAGACAATGTTAAAAACAAATTAGAGGCATATTATCTCTTGTGACACTTGCTCTTCCTTTATCCCAGTGGGACTGGGTTCAGGAGGGCAAGTGTCAGCTGCCTCACGGGCCGCGGAGGCAACCTCTCGCGGCTCCTTTGGCGAAGATGTTCTTAGCTGGGGGTGCAAGAAAGCAACCTCATTGGGGGGCTCTGAGGGCCACAAGCGGTTCAGGTCTTCCGAGGAAGAACTGTCCCGCCTATGCTCTGCCCTCAGTTTCTTCTCCTCTGTTACAAACAGAGGAGATCCCGCAGGTCTTTTCTGCACCTGAGCATTCGGGAGGGGACTGTCTGGCCCACTCTCCCCAGATACCACACTTAACTCTGAAACTGTCTCCATTGAGGAAGCCGTCCCTTCCTCCCCTTCCGCCATTTCCTGTACTTTATTTTGCGGGGAGGGGGGGGCTTCCTCCCTCTGGTTTGCTGACTCCGCCCCTAAGGCCGCCCCACTTACCCGTATCTGCTTAGGCCCTGAAGCTGTCGGGAGAGCTGGCTCTCCCGCCAAAACCACAGGGCCCGCCTCCTTCTCTGTTGTTTGCTCCGTTTGTTGTGTTTGTGGGGCGGCCATCTTGTTGCCTTTCAATTTGTTGGCAAAGCTCTTTGGGCAATCTCTGTAGAGGTGGTTTGTCTCTCCACACAGATTGCACCGTCTGCCAATGGTGCACTCATCAAAAACGTGACCAATTTCTCTACATTTTCCACAAATGATTTCCTGGCACGCGTCGGCTAGATGTCCCATCCTCCCACACTTACGGCAGAGTTTGGGCATCCCTTGGTAATGAATGTAGCCTCTGTTCTCTCCCAACACAATCATAGAAGGCAGATGTCTCAGGCCCTGGTAGCCCCCAGCGTCTTCCCATTGTTTAATGGGAATCCGCCAGGAACAATTCCAGATGCCGTCCTCATCCAACACTTTGACTGGTTGTCCGCGAACAGTGCAAAATCTACCCAGCCATACGCAAATATCGTCTCCAGTCACCGTTTCATTAAACATCCTAACAATCACCGTTTTAAGCGAATTGTCAGAAAGTTTCTCCACGGTGAACATGGAGAAATGGGCCTTACAACCGTCAAACCGTTGCCAGAAATCATTTAGCAGAGAAGCGGTCCTAAAACTAACATCAAAACCTTTGTTCAGGGGCAGAGTCACGAGACAGTTCAGTTCGTCGGGTTTGAAGCAAAGAGATTTCTGGATTAGCTTCCTGGAGAAATCAAGGCGTGACATCCCCAGGAGCTTTCCATCCACCTCTTTAAACAAAAAGCGCACGCTGTGGTGCCTCCTCATGCCGGCACGAGCAGCCGACATTTTGGAGGCACCACTAGCCTATAAATAAATAAATAAATAAATAAATAAATAAATAAATAAACTATAATAAATAAGTAAAACAATTACAAATTAAACGAAATAAATATTTTGAAAACGAAAAAAAAAGGAAAAAGAATTTAATAAATAAATTTGTACTTACCTTTCCACAGGTCCACTGGCTCGATGTTTTTTCACCATCCGGCACTGAAGAAAAACAGGGTCCGCACAAATTTCCTCTTTGGATAGTTCTGTCCAAAATCACAAAAAGATTAAGGGCAATGGCCACCAAAGAGTCGATCGCTGTCCCTTCCGATTGATCTTAGCCAAAAGGCCGAGAAGCGATAACCCGTTATGGCCTCTGGCCTAACGAGCACCAGCTGGCAGAGCCTCCACTCCTGGACGACATGCCTGACCACGCGCTTGAAGACCTTGCGCGGAGAGGATTGAGCAACTAGGCACCACGCCCAACCGACCTTGCATCCCAAAGCCAAACTTCTTCCCTCTCTTACGTTAAACTGTGAAACAAATACAGCTTTGCCTCAGCAAAGCTCACAAAAATAAGTTGAACTCGTCAACGTTCCTCTCCACGGAAATCTTTAGTAAAAGGCGAAAGATTTATGCGTGAATGAAGAGAAACCCGAGCTATACAGGAAGTCAGTCCAGGCCTCCGAAACTCCATCGGAGGCCTAGAAATCCGGTCTAGGGTAGGTTGGCTTGCGCCGGCCCCTTACACCTGCACAGCCTTGATAGCTACAGATGTAGGATTGGTCTAGAGCTGGATGTGGGCTGTGGTTTGTATTAAAACCTAATAGGTCCCCTCCCTTTTCCAATTAAGTACATCTGAAACCTTTACGACTGACACCTGTTCCATTTTGTACAATTAAATACAAGAAATTTTTTTTTTTTTTTTTTTTTTTTTTTTAAGTACCATATGTCACTTTGTCTTTTTTCCTACTTTTTTTTTTTTTTCCCCCCCAATCGTTTAACATGAATACGTATTCATTCATTCATTCGTTCATTCATTCATTCATTCATTCATTTATTTCCTTCCTTCCTTCCTTCTTCTTTCATTTGACCCCTTTGAAAAGGTGCACCGTTCCTGGAGGTACTGCAATACCAGGTCGATGCGTGGAGCGGACGGAGCAAGCCCCTCTTCCAGCTCCTCGCTCTAAAAATCCGTTTAATATAAAGTCCTCGAATGGAGGACGTATCAGGTATTAAACTGATAAGAACAGATACTACACTTGATCTTAGCCAAAAGGCCGAGAAGCGATAACCCGTTATGGCCTCTGGCCTAACGAGCACCAGCTGGCAGAGCCTCCACTCCTGGACGACATGCCTGACCACGCGCTTGAAGACCTTGCGCGGAGAGGATTGAGCAACTAGGCACCACGCCCAACCGACCTTGCATCCCAAAGCCAAACTTCTTCTCTCTCTTACGTTAAACTGTGAAACAAATACAGCTTTGCCTCAGCAAAGCTCACAAAAATAAGTTGAACTCGTCAACGTTCCTCTCCACGGAAATCTTTAGTAAAAGGCGAAAGATTTATGCGTGAATGAAGAGAAACCCGAGCTATACAGGAAGTCAGTCCAGGCCTCCGAAACTCCATCGGAGGCCTAGAAATCCGGTCTAGGGTAGGTTGGCTTGCGCCGGCCCCTTACACCTGCACAGCCTTGATAGCTACAGATGTAGGATTGGTCTAGAGCTGGATGTGGGCTGTGGTTTGTATTAAAACCTAATAGGTCCCCTCCCTTTTCCAATTAAGTACATCTGAAACCTTTACGACTGACACCTGTTCCATTTTGTACAATTAAATACAAGAAATTTTTTTTTTTTTTTTTTTTTTTTTTTTTTTTTAAGTACCATATGTCACTTTGTTTTTTTTCCTACTTTTTTTTTTTTTCCCCCCAATCGTTTAACATGAATACGTATTCATTCATTCATTCGTTCATTCATTCATTCATTCATTTATTTATTTATTTCCTTCCTCCCTTCCTTCCTTCTTCTTTCATTTGACCCCTTTGAAAAGGTGCACCGTTCCTGGAGGTACTGCAATACCAGGTCGATGCGTGGAGCGGACGGAGCAAGCCCCTCTTCCAGCTCCTCGCTCTAAAAATCCGTTTAATATAAAGTCCTCGAATGGAGGACGTATCAGGTATTAAACTGATAAGAACAGATACTACACTTGATCTTAGCCAAAAGGCCGAGAAGCGATAACCCGTTATGGCCTCTGGCCTAACGAGCACCAGCTGGCAGAGCCTCCACTCCTGGACGACATGCCTGACCACGCGCTTGAAGACCTTGCGCGGAGAGGATTGAGCAACTAGGCACCACGCCCAACCGACCTTGCATCCCAAAGCCAAACTTCTTCCCTCTCTTACGTTAAACTGTGAAACAAATACAGCTTTGCCTCAGCAAAGCTCACAAAAATAAGTTGAACTCGTCAACGTTCCTCTCCACGGAAATCTTTAGTAAAAGGCGAAAGATTTATGCGTGAATGAAGAGAAACCCGAGCTATACAGGAAGTCAGTCCAGGCCTCCGAAACTCCATCGGAGGCCTAGAAATCCGGTCTAGGGTAGGTTGGCTTGCGCCGGCCCCTTACACCTGCACAGCCTTGATAGCTACAGATGTAGGATTGGTCTAGAGCTGGATGTGGGCTGTGGTTTGTATTAAAACCTAATAGGTCCCCTCCCTTTTCCAATTAAGTACATCTGAAACCTTTACGACTGACACCTGTTCCATTTTGTACAATTAAATACAAGAAATTTTTTTTTTTTTTTTTTTTTTTTTTTTTTTTTAAGTACCATATGTCACTTTGTTTTTTTTCCTACTTTTTTTTTTTTTCCCCCCAATCGTTTAGCATGAATACGTATTCATTCATTCATTCGTTCATTCATTCATTCATTCATTTATTTATTTATTTCCTTCCTCCCTTCCTTCCTTCTTCTTTCATTTGACCCCTTTGAAAAGGTGCACCGTTCCTGGAGGTACTGCAATACCAGGTCGATGCGTGGAGCGGACGGAGCAAGCCCCTCTTCCAGCTCCTCGCTCTAAAAATCCGTTTAATATAAAGTCCTCAAATGGAGGACGTATCAGGTATTAAACTGATAAGAACAGATTTTTCTTTCGAAAAAATTTTATTGTCACTTTTTTCTTTTTTTTTTCATATCCACAGTGTACACAGTTTTTTCCTTCTCAGTTTATAGACATTTTTTTTTTTAAATAAATAAATAAACTTGGGTAAAACAATTTCTTATTTTAAAAACTGTTTAAAGGAAAAATAAATAAATACCTCAATTGTGTGTGTAAAAAACTATGAATAAAAGTGTCCATAAAATCGTTTCGTTTTTAAAAACAGTTAAATAAATCGATTGATTAATAAAAAAGCAAACACATATCTTTATATAAAACACACAAAATAAAAAACCACTTAAGCGTCTTCTCTTTTCCAAGATCGGGGGTGAGTCCTTACCAAGGGCGCCCATCACACTACTCTCCAGCCACGGCCGAGGCCCGTCACTTCCGGTGCCCAGAGGAGATCCTCTACCCTCCGGCTCGCTGCTCCCGTAGCCTTTGCAGGTGAGGGCGCATCTACGAGCGGCCAGGGTCAGTGGCGGCCGGGACCTTTCTCGTGCAACCCCGGCCCCCTCCTCCGAATGTCGCCGCGCGGTACCCCTGCAGCGTGGACTTTGCCATCTGCTCGCTCGCGTGGAGGGGCACCGTCACGCGTTTCCCCACCAGCAGGTTTCTGGTGGTCCAGATGGCATCCTTCACGGCGTTGAGGGTGAGCCAGAGCGTGGTGAACCTCTGCGCCGTTAGGCCCTTCGAGCCTGGGCCCACCCCGAGGATGGCGAGCTTGTAGTCCATCTGGACCCCACCTGCCGGCAGGCACGGGAAATACAGGGGGCCGGTCGTGGTCCACTGGTCCCGCGCGGCGCCGCACTCCCATAAGAGGTGTCGCACGGTCTCCGGCGCGTTGCATCCGGGTCGTGGGCAGATGGGGTTGGAGCCCATGCCCCGGGAGTGCATGACCGCCCTGACCGGGAGAATCTCATGGGCCACCATCCATGACAGGTCCTTGTGCCTGTTCTGAAGAGCAGGGTGGGCGGCGTTCCTCCAAACTTGTTTGGCCTCACTTAGAGTGAGGCCGGGGACTGGACTCACAGGTTCCCGATCCTGAACGAGAGAGAGAAGAGACCTGTGGTTAGTTAAAACTGAAACATCTTCTCTTTCTAAAACATTTTTCTTTAAAAATTTCTTAATAAAATCATGTTCTATGGACAAGTTAAAAGACACAGGCGTTTTAAGGTCTACTGGTAAAATCTTTAGGCTTCGCAGGTACGACCCCATCCAGAAACGGGTCATGGCCGCTGTCTTGCTTTCTCTGGACGGGGCCACGGCGTACGCGATGTGGAGGGCGGTGAATCGGCTGCCTAAAAACAAGTGGGGGTCCGGGAGGCCTTTTCCGCCGTTTTCCGGTCTCTTCTTCACGACCTCCCTCTTCACTCTCTCCCACTTGGACCCCCAGACGAAGTAAAACACCGCCCTCTCCAGATCTAAAAGAAAGTTTCGCGGGGGACTAAAAACAGAACACACCAGTAACATCAAAGGTAAAATCACTGCTTTAAAAATTAAAACTTTACCTTCGATTGTCAGCTGTCTTAGTCCCCAAAAGCCCAGTTTCTGCCTGACTTTCCCTAACACGTCGGCCCAGTTTCCCCGTCCTCCACCCTCTTTGTCAAATTTTACACCTAAAATCCGTAGGTCGGTTTTAAAAACCAATTCCAGTCCGCCTGTGTCCACGCTACCCCACGGCCCGAAGAGCTGGGCCTCGGACTTGCTCCTGTTGAGCTTGGCGCCCGAGGCTCGACCGTACCAGTCAGTCAAGTCCATTGCTCTTCGCATGGATAAAACGTCTGTGGCTAAAAGGGTTACGTCGTCCATGTATAAAACGCACGTTGCTGTCAGTCCACCCGTCCCAGGCACTTCAAGTCCTTTGATCCATTTATCCCTTCTCAAGATCTGTGCCAGTGGCTCGATACAAGCCACATACAGGAGGGGAGATAAAGGACACCCCTGACGGACGCCACTGCGGATATTCACCGCCTTGGACACATGCCCGTTTACCAACATTCTACTGATTATACCCTTATATAGTAATCCCACCCAGGCTATAAACCTATCAGGGAACCCCATTTTGTCCAGTACCTGAAACAGGAACTGATGCGAGACTCGGTCAAATGCTTTTTCAAAATCTAGGTTCAGGACCGCTAGCCGGATGTTTCTGTCTCTCGCGTAACAGATGACGTCTCTGATCAGTACCAGGCTGTCGGTGATCTTCCTCCCTGGCACAGCGCATGCTTGATCCGGGTGGATCACGTCCTCTAAAACGGTCGACATACGTGCAGATAAGGTCTTGCTAAAAAGTTTACAATCGAAATTTAAAAGCGTGATGGGTCTCCAGTTCCTGAGGTCTGTCTTGTCGCCTTTCTTGTGTAGAAGCGACACTATCCCTGTTCTAAAGCTGTCTGGGAGTCTGTCCAAGGTCTCAAATTCGTTAAAAACAGTGAGTAAGTCATGTGCTAAAATATCCCAGAAAGTCAGATAAAATTCTAGGGGGAGTCCATCCATTCCTGGGGACTTCCCCCTTTTAAAACCTTTTAAAGAATTTTGTATTTCTAAAACCGTAAAATCCTGGGATAAAAGCACGGCTTCACTGTTGACCTTGTTTTCTAAAAAGGCTAAAACTTCTTCCAAGGTATCTTTATGTACGTATTTTTCGCTGTATAGATTGCTATAAAATTCTTCCACCCCACCTAAAATCTCGTCCGTTGTTTTTAGGTCCCTCCCTCCATCTTTTATTGCGGTAATTGTACCTCCCTTTGAAACAATCTTTTTAAAAAAATACCTTGTACATTTTTCCCCTTCTTCAATCTCCCTCTCTCTGCTTCTTAAAATGACCCCCTTGTTTTGTATATCCGATAAAACACGCATTTCTTCTTTTACTTCTTTAATCTCCTCAGTAAAATCCATACCACAGTTAAAAAGGTTAAAATATCTCTGCAGTCGTTTTTGCAGTCCCATCATGCATCTTCTTTCCTTATTTTTCTTTTCTTTCCCTACCCTCTTAAAAAAACTCCCTGTCCGTTTTTTTACCATCTCCCACCACTGTGCTCGTGATTCATAAAAGTCCTGGAGGGACTGCCATTGGCTGAACTGCTCCCTATACTCTCTGACTACTTCTTTATCTTCTAACACCGAGCAGTTCAGCCTCCACAGCCCTCCTCCTACCGTCACACCAGTGGACAGTGACAGGGTGCAGGACAGCATCATGTGGTCAGAAAAGAAGAGAGGGGTCAGTGTAGCATCGGTCGGCGGGCAGTCCCGTGTAAAAACATAGTCGATCCGAGAGGCTCTGGTGCCATCACCACTGAACCAGGTGAAGCCCTCCTCTCTTTGATGCAACGTTTTAAAACAGTCGACTAGTTTAAAATCTTTAACTAATCTTTGGAGTAAAACCGATGTTTTGTCTACTACGCACTCCCCTGTTACCCTTTTCCTATCCTTAGCTGTTAAAATACAATTAAAATCCCCTGCTACGATTAAAGGAAGCCTCCCTAGCATGTGGGACTGCAGGTCTTCTAAAAGTTCATACCTTTCATTTTTTTCCGTAAAACCATACACATTAAGAACAGTAAAATCCCTATCTAAAAAGGTCAGATTGGCTAAGAGTGCCCGTCCATCTCTCACCACTGTGCTGCCCTTCACCGCGATGTTGGGGTTATTTATTAAAATGGCGACACCATCACATTTATTAAAATTGGAACCACTCCACAACGAGGGTCCCGGGGTCCACACATCTTCCCATTTCCTATAATTATATAAAAAGGGCAGAGCACATTCTTGTAATAAAATCACATCTGACTTAAAAGATTTTAAAAGGGATAATACACTCTGTGCTCTCAGGGTGGACCTCACACTTCTCACATTGATGGTAGAGATTGTGAGGGCCATGAGCAGTATGGTAAAAAGGTATAAAACAGTGTTAAAAACATGCAGAGACAACGTTAAAACAAATTTAAAGGGATATTATTTCTTGTGACACTTGCTCTTCCTTTATCTCAGTGGGCCTGGGTTCAGGAGGGCAAGTGTCTGCTGCCGCACGGGCCGCGGAGGCAACCTCTCGCGGCTCCTTTGGCGACGATGTTCTCAGCTGGAGGTGCAAGAACGAAACCTCATTTGGGGGCTCTGAGGGCCATAAGCGGTTCAGTTCTTCCGAGGAAGAACTGTCCCGCCTATGCTCTGCCCTCAGTTTCTTCTCCTCTGTTACTAACAGAGGAGATCCCGCAGGTCTTTTCTGCACCTGAGCATTCGGGAGAGGACTGTCTGACTCACTCTCCCCAGATACCACACTTAACTCTGAAACTGTCTCCATGGAGGAAGCCGTCCCTTCCTCCCCTTCCGCCATTTCCTGTACTTTATTTTGCGGGGAGGGGGGGGCTTCCTCCCTCTGGTTTGCTGACTCCGCCCCTAAGGCCGCCCCACTTACCCGTATCTGCTCAGGCCCCGAAGCTGACGGGAGAGTTGATTTTCCCGCCAAAACCGCCGGGCCCGCCTCCTTCTCCGTTGTTTGTTCTGTTTGTTGCGTTTGTGGGGCGGCCATCTTGTTGCTTTTCAGTTTGTTGGCAAAGCTCTTGGGGCAATCTCTGTAGAGGTGGTTTGTCTCTCCACACAGATTGCACCGTCTGCCAATGGTGCACTCATCAAAAACGTGACCAATTTCTCTACATTTTCCACAAATTATTTCCTGGCACGCGTCGGCTAGATGTCCCATCCTCCCACACTTACGGCAGAGTTTGGGCATCCCCTGGTAATGGATGTAGCCTCTGTTCTCTCCCAACACAATCATAGAAGGCAGATGTCTCAGGCCCTGGTAGCCCCCAGCGTCTTCCCATTGTTTAATGGGAATCCGCCAGGAACAATTCCAGATGCCGTCCTCATCCAACACTTTGACTGGTTGTCCGCGAACAGTGCAAAATCTCCCCAGCCATACGCAAATATCGTCTCCAGTCACCGTTTCATTAAACATCCTAACAATCACCGTTTTAAGCGAATTGTCAGAAAGTTTCTCCACGGTGAACATGGAGAAATGGGCCTTACAACCGTCAAACCGTTGCCAGAAATCATTTAGCAGAGAAGCGGTCCTAAAACTAACATCAAATCCTTTGTTCAGGGGCAGAGTCACTAGACAGTTCAGTTCGTCGGGTTTGAAACCAAGAGATTTCTGGATTAGCTTCCTGGAGAAATCAAGCCGTGACATCCCCAGGAGCTTTCCATCCACCTCTTTAAACAAAAAGCGCACGCTGTGGTGCCTCCTCATGCCGGCACGAGCAGCCGACATTTTGGAGGCACCACTAGCCTATAAATAAATAAATAAATAAATAAATAAATAAATAAATAAAGTAAAACAAATACAAAACTAAACGAAATAAATATTTTTTAAACGAAAAAAAGGGAAAAATTAAATAAATTAATGAATTTGTACTTACCACTTCGCAGATTCACTGGCACGATGTTCCACTCGCCTAGAGAAGCTGAAAAAAAAGGGTCCGCACGAATTCTCTCTTTGGATGGTTGTGTCCAAAATCATAAAGGGATTAAGGGCAATTGCCACCAAAGAGCCGATCGCTGTCTCACCCGATTGATCTTAGCCAAAAGGCCGAGAAGCGATAACCCGTTATGGCCTCTGGCCTAACGAGCACCAGCTGGCAGAGCCTCCACTCCTGGACGACATGCCTGACCACGCGCTTGAAGACCTTGCGCGGAGAGGATTGAGCAACTAGGCACCACGCCCAACCGACCTTGCATCCCAAAGCCAAACTTCTTCCCTCTCTTACGTTAAACTGTGAAACAAATACAGCTTTGCCTCAGCAAAGCTCACAAAAATAAGTTGAACTCGTCAACGTTCCTCTCCACGGAAATCTTTAGTAAAAGGCGAAAGATTTATGCGTGAATGAAGAGAAACCCGAGCTATACAGGAAGTCAGTCCAGGCCTCCGAAACTCCATCGGAGGCCTAGAAATCCGGTCTAGGGTAGGTTGGCTTGCGCCGGCCCCTTACACCTGCACAGCCTTGATAGCTACAGATGTAGGATTGGTCTAGAGCTGGATGTGGGCTGTGGTTTGTATTAAAACCTAATAGGTCCCCTCCCTTTTCCAATTAAGTACATCTGAAACCTTTACGACTGACACCTGTTCCATTTTGTACAATTAAATACAAGAAATTTTTTTTTTTTTTTTTTTTTTTTTTTTTTTTAAGTACCATATGTCACTTTGTTTTTTTTCCTACTTTTTTTTTTTTTCCCCCCAATCGTTTAACATGAATACGTATTCATTCATTCATTCGTTCATTCATTCATTCATTCATTTATTTATTTATTTCCTTCCTCCCTTCCTTCCTTCTTCTTTCATTTGACCCCTTTGAAAAGGTGCACCGTTCCTGGAGGTACTGCAATACCAGGTCGATGCGTGGAGCGGACGGAGCAAGCCCCTCTTCCAGCTCCTCGCTCTAAAAATCCGTTTAATATAAAGTCCTCGAATGGAGGACGTATCAGGTATTAAACTGATAAGAACAGATACTACACTTGATCTTAGCCAAAAGGCCGAGAAGCGATAACCCGTTATGGCCTCTGGCCTAACGAGCACCAGCTGGCAGAGCCTCCACTCCTGGACGACATGCCTGACCACGCGCTTGAAGACCTTGCGCAGAGAGGATTGAGCAACTAGGCACCACGCCCAACCGACCTTGCATCCCAAAGCCAAACTTCTTCCCTCTCTTACGTTAAACTGTGAAACAAATACAGCTTTGCCTCAGCAAAGCTCACAAAAATAAGTTGAACTCGTCAACGTTCCTCTCCACGGAAATCTTTAGTAAAAGGCGAAAGATTTATGCGTGAATGAAGAGAAACCCGAGCTATACAGGAAGTCAGTCCAGGCCTCCGAAACTCCATCGGAGGCCTAGAAATCCGGTCTAGGGTAGGTTGGCTTGCGCCGGCCCCTTACACCTGCACAGCCTTGATAGCTACAGATGTAGGATTGGTCTAGAGCTGGATGTGGGCTGTGGTTTGTATTAAAACCTAATAGGTCCCCTCCCTTTTCCAATTAAGTACATCTGAAACCTTTACGACTGACACCTGTTCCATTTTGTACAATTAAATACAAGAAATTTTTTTTTTTTTTTTTTTTTTTTTTTTTAAGTACCATATGTCACTTTGTCTTTTTTCCTACTTTTTTTTTTTTTTTCCCCCCCAATCGTTTAACATGAATACGTATTCATTCATTCATTCGTTCATTCATTCATTCATTCATTCATTTATTTCCTTCCTTCCTTCCTTCTTCTTTCATTTGACCCCTTTGAAAAGGTGCACCGTTCCTGGAGGTACTGCAATACCAGGTCGATGCGTGGAGCGGACGGAGCAAGCCCCTCTTCCAGCTCCTCGCTCTAAAAATCCGTTTAATATAAAGTCCTCGAATGGAGGACGTATCAGGTATTAAACTGATAAGAACAGATACTACACTTGATCTTAGCCAAAAGGCCGAGAAGCGATAACCCGTTATGGCCTCTGGCCTAACGAGCACCAGCTGGCAGAGCCTCCACTCCTGGACGACATGCCTGACCACGCGCTTGAAGACCTTGCGCAGAGAGGATTGAGCAACTAGGCACCACGCCCAACCGACCTTGCATCCCAAAGCCAAACTTCTTCCCTCTCTTACGTTAAACTGTGAAACAAATACAGCTTTGCCTCAGCAAAGCTCACAAAAATAAGTTGAACTCGTCAACGTTCCTCTCCACGGAAATCTTTAGTAAAAGGCGAAAGATTTATGCGTGAATGAAGAGAAACCCGAGCTATACAGGAAGTCAGTCCAGGCCTCCGAAACTCCATCGGAGGCCTAGAAATCCGGTCTAGGGTAGGTTGGCTTGCGCCGGCCCCTTACACCTGCACAGCCTTGATAGCTACAGATGTAGGATTGGTCTAGAGCTGGATGTGGGCTGTGGTTTGTATTAAAACCTAATAGGTCCCCTCCCTTTTCCAATTAAGTACATCTGAAACCTTTACGACTGACACCTGTTCCATTTTGTACAATTAAATACAAGAAATTTTTTTTTTTTTTTTTTTTTTTTTTTTAAGTACCATATGTCACTTTGTCTTTTTTCCTACTTTTTTTTTTTTTTTCCCCCCCAATCGTTTAACATGAATACGTATTCATTCATTCATTCGTTCATTCATTCATTCATTCATTCATTTATTTCCTTCCTTCCTTCCTTCTTCTTTCATTTGACCCCTTTGAAAAGGTGCACCGTTCCTGGAGGTACTGCAATACCAGGTCGATGCGTGGAGCGGACGGAGCAAGCCCCTCTTCCAGCTCCTCGCTCTAAAAATCCGTTTAATATAAAGTCCTCGAATGGAGGACGTATCAGGTATTAAACTGATAAGAACAGATTTTTTCTTTCGAAAAAATTTTATTGTCACTTTTTTCTTTTTTTTTCATATTCACAGTGTACACAGTTTTTTCCTTCTCAGTTTACAGATGATTTGTTTTAAATAAATAAATAATTAAACTTAGATAAAACAATTTCTTATTTTAAAAACTTGTTTAAAGGAAAAATAAATAAATACATAGATTGTGTGTGTAAAAAACCATGAATAAAAGTGTCCATAAAATCGTTTCATTTTTAAACATCATTAAATAAATCAATTGATTTATAAAAAGCACATACATATCTTTATATAAAACCCACAAAATAAAAAACCACTCAAGCCTCCTCTCTTTTCCAAGATCGGGTGTGAGTCCTTACCAAGGGAGCCCATCTCACTGCTCTCCAGCCACGGCCGAGGCCCGTCACTTCCGGTGCCCGGAGGAGATCCTCTACCCTCCGGCTCGCTGCTCCCGTAGCCTTTGCAGGTGAGGGCGCATCTACGAGCGGCCAGGGTCGGTGGCGGCCGGGACCTTTCTCGTGCAACCCCGGCCCCCTCCTCCGAATGTCGCCGCGCGGTACCCCTGCAGCGTGGACTTCGCCATCTGCTCGCTCGCGTGGAGGGGCACCGTCACGCGTTTCCCCACCAGCAGGTTTCTGGTGGTCCAGATGGCATCCTTCACGGCGTTGAGGGTGAGCCAGAGCGTGGTGAACCTCTGCGCCGTTAGGCCCTTCGAGCCTGGGCCCACCCCGAGGATGGCGAGCTTGTAGTCCATCTGGACCCCACCTGCCGCCAGGCACGGGAAATACAGGGGGCCGGTCGTGGTCCACTGGTCCCGCGCGGCGCCGCACTCCCATAAGAGGTGACGCACGGTCTCCGGCGCGTTGCATCCGGGTCGTGGGCAGATGGGGTTGGAGCCCATGCCCCGGGAGTGCATGACCGCCCTGACCGGGAGAATCTCATGGGCCACCATCCATGACAGGTCCTTGTGCCTGTTCTGAAGAGCAGGGTGGGCGGCGTTCCTCCAAACTTGTTTGGCCTCACTTAGAGTGAGGCCGGGGACTGGACTCACAGGTTCCCGATCCTGAACGAGAGAGAGAAGAGACCTGTGGTTAGTTAAAATGGAGACATCTTCTCCTTCTAAAACATTTTTCTTTAAAAACTTCTTGATAAAATCGTGTTCTCTTGTCAAATTAAAAGACACAGGCGTTTTGAGGTCTACTGGTAAAATCTTTAGGCTTCGCAGGTAGGACCCCATCCAGAAACGGGTCATGGCCGCTGTCTTGCTTTCTCTGGACGGGGCCACGGCGTACGCGATGTGGAGGGCGGTGAATCGGCTGCCTAAAAACAAGTGGGGGTCCGGGAGGCCTTTTCCGCCGTTTTCCGGTCTCTTCTTCACGACCTCCCTCTTCACTCTCTCCCACTTGGACCCCCAGACGAAGTAAAACACCGCCCTCTCCAGATCTAAAAGAAAGTTTCGCGGGGGACTAAAAACAGAACACACCAGTAACATCAAAGGTAAAATCACTGCTTTAAAAATTAAAACTTTACCTTCGAACGTCATCTGTCTCAGTCCCCAAAAGCCCAGTTTTTGCCTGACTTTCCCTAACACGTCGGCCCAGTTTCCACGTCCTCCACCCTCTTTGTCAAATTTTACACCTAAAATCCGTAGGTCGGTTTTAAAAACCAATTCCAGTCCGCCTGTGTCCACGTCACCCCACGGCCCGAAGAGCTGGGCCTCGGACTTGCTCCTGTTCAGCTTGGCGCCCGAGGCCCGACCGTACCAGTCAGTCAGGTCCATTGCTCTTCGCATGGATAAAAAGTCTGTGGCTAAAAGGGTTACGTCGTCCATATATAAAACGCATGTTGCGGTCAGTCCACCCGTCCCAGGCACTTCGAGTCCTTTGATCCATTTATCCCTTCTCAAGATCTGTGCCAGTGGCTCGATACAAGCCACATACAGGAGGGGAGATAAAGGACACCCCTGACGGACGCCACTGCGGATATTCACCGCCTTGGACACGTGCCCGTTAACCAACATTCTACTGACTATGCCCTTGTACAGTAATCCCACCCAGGCTATGAACCTATCAGGGAACCCCATTTTGTCCAGTACCTGAAACAGGAACTGATGCGAGACTCGGTCAAATGCTTTTTCAAAATCTAGGTTCAGGACCGCTAGCCGGATGTTTCTGTCTCTCGCGTAACAGATGACGTCTCTGATCAGTACCAGGCTGTCGGTGATCTTCCTCCCTGGCACAGCACACGCTTGATCCGGGTGGATCACGTCCTCTAAGACGGTCGACATACGTGCTGATAAAATCTTGCTAAAAAGTTTACAATCAAAGTTTAAAAGCGTGATCGGTCTCCAGTTCCTGAGGTCTGTCTTGTCGCCTTTCTTGTGTAGAAGCGACACTATCCCTGTTCTAAAGCTGTCTGGGAGTCTGTCCAAGGTCTCAAATTCGTTAAAAACAGTGTGTAAGTCCTGTGCTAAAATATCCCAGAAAGTCAGATAAAATTCTAGGGGGAGTCCATCCATTCCTGGGGACTTCCCCTTTTTAAAACCTTTTAAAGAATTTTGAATTTCTAAAACTGTAAAATCCTGGGATAAAAGCATGGCTTCACTATTGACCTTGTTCTCTAAAAAGGCTAAAACTTCCTCCAAGGTATTTTCATATATATATTTTTCACTGTACAAATTGCTATAAAATTTTTCCACCCCACCTAAAATCTCGTCCGTTGTTTTTAGGTCCCTCCCTCCATCTTTTATTGAGGTAATTTTACCTCCCCTAGAAACAATCTTTTTAAAAAAATACCTTGTGCATTTTTCACCTTCCTCAATCTCTCTCTCCCTGCTTCTTAAAATGACCCCCTTACTTTGTATGTCTGATAAAACACGCATTTCGGCTTTTACTTCTTTGATCTCTTCAGTAAAATCAATCCCACAGTTAAAAAGGTTAAAATATCTCTGCAGTCTTTTTTGCAGTCCCATCATGCATCTTTTTTCCCTGTTTTTGTTATCTTTCCCTACCCTCTTAAAAAATTTCCCTGTCCGTTCCTTTACCATCTCCCACCACTGTGCTCGTGACTCATAAAAGTCCTGGAGGGTCTGCCATTGGCTGAACTGCTCCCTATACTCTCTGACTACTTCTTTATCTTCTAACACCGAGCAGTTCAGCCTCCAGAGCCCTCCTCCTACCGTCACACCAGTGGACAGTGACAGGGTGCAGGACAGCATCATGTGGTCAGAAAAGAAGAGAGGGGTCAGTGTAGCATCGGTCGGCGGGCAGTCCCGTGTAAAAACATAGTCGATCCGAGAGGCTCTGGTGCCATCACCACTGAACCAGGTGAAGCCCTCCTCTCTTTGATGCAATGCTTTAAAACAGTCGACTAGTTTAAAATCTTTTACTAAGCCCTGAAGTAAAACCGATGTCTTATCTACCGTGCACTCCCCCACTACCCTTTTCCTGTCTTTAGCTGTTAAAATACAATTAAAATCCCCTGCTACAATTAAGGGGGCCCTCCCTAGCATGTGGGACTGCAGATCTTCTAAAAGTTCATACCGTTCATTTTTTTCCGTAAAACCATACACATTAAGAATGGTAAAATCCCTATCTAAAAAAGTCAGATTGGCTAAAATTGCCCGGCCATCCCTCACCACTGTGCTGCCCTTCACCACAATATTGGGATTTTTTATTAAAATGGCGACACCATCACATTTATTAAAATTGGAACCACTCCACACGGAGGGTCCCGGTGTCCACATGTCTTCCCATTTCCTGTAACTGGATAAAAAGGGCAAAGCACACTCTTGTAATAAAATCACATCTGACTTAAAAGATTCTAAAAGGGATAATACACTCTGTGCTCTCAGGGTGGACCTCACACTTCTCACATTAATGGTAGAGATTGTGAGGGCCATGAGCAGTATGGTAAAAATAGGTATAAAACAGTATTAAAAACATGCAGAGACAATGTTAAAAACAAATTAGAGGCATATTATCTCTTGTGACACTTGCTCTTCCTTTATCCCAGTGGGACTGGGTTCAGGAGGGCAAGTGTCTGCTGCCTCACGGGCCGCGGAGGCAACCTCTCGCGGCTCCTTTGGCGAAGATGTTCTTAGCTGGGGGTGCAAGAAAGCAACCTCATTGGGGGGCTCTGAGGGCCACAAGCGGTTCAGGTCTTCCGAGGAAGAACTGTCCCGCCTATGCTCTGCCCTCAGTTTCTTCTCCTCTGTTACCAACAGAGGAGATCCCGCAGGTCTTTTCTGCACCTGAGCATTCGGGAGGGGACTGTCTGGCCCACTCTCCCCAGATACCACACTTAACTCTGAAACTGTCTCCATTGAGGAATCCGTCCCTTCCTCCCCTTCCGCCATTTCCTGTACTTTATTTTGCGGGGAGGGGGGGGCTTCCTCCCTCTGGTTTGCTGACTCCGCCCCTAAGGCCGCCCCACTTACCCGTATCTGCTCAGGCCCTGAAGCTGACGGGAGAGCTGGCTCTCCCGCCAAAACCACAGGGCCCGCCTCCTTCTCTGTTGTTTGCTCCGTTTGTTGCGTTTGTGGGGCGGCCATCTTGTTGCTTTTCAACTTGTTGGCAAAGCTCTTAGGGCAATCTCTGTAGAGGTGGTTTGTCTCCCCACACAGATTGCACCGTCTGCCAATGGTGCACTCATCAAAAACGTGCCCAATTTCTCTACATTTTCCGCAAATGATTTCCTGGCACGCCTCGGCTAGATGTCCCATCCTCCCGCACTTACGGCAGAGTTTGGGCATCCCTTGGTAATGGATGTAGCCTCTGTTCTCTCCCAACACAATCATGGAAGGCAGATGTCTCAGGCCCTGG